>NC_069504.1:366180851-366418351 GCF_027579735.1 Bombina bombina
ACCCCTATATTATATTTATTAACCCCTAATCTGCTGCCCCCAACGTCGCCGCCACCTACCAACAATTATTAACCCCTAATCTGTCGACCGCACCTCACCGCTACTATAATTAAATGTATTAACCCCAATCCGCCTCACTAACCCTATAATATATAGTATTAACCCCTAATCTGCCCTCCCTAACATCGCCGACACCTAACTTCAAGTATTAACCCCTAATCTGCCGACCGGACCACACCGCTACTCTAATAAATTTTTAACCCCTAAAGCTAAGTCTAACCCTAACACCCCCCTAAGTTAAATATAATTTAAATCTAACTAAATAAATTAACTCTTATTAAATAAATTATTCCTATTTAAAGCTAAATACCTGTAAAATAAATCCTAATATAGCTACAATATAAATTATAATTATATTGTAGCGATTTTAGGATTAATATTTATTTTACCAGGCAACTTGTAATTATTTTAACCAGGTACAATAGCTATTAAATAGTTAATAACTATTTAATAGCTACCTAGTTAAAATAATTACAATATTACCTGTAAAATAAATCCTAACCTAAGTTATAATTAAACCTAACACTACACTATCAATAAATTAACTAAATAAAATACCTACAATTATCTACAATTAAACCTAACACTAAACTTTCAATAAATAAATTAAATAAAATACCTACAAATAAATACAATTAAATAAACTAACTAAAGTACAACAAATAAAAAAGCTAAGTTACAAAAAAATAAAAAAATTAATTACAAACATAATAAAAATATTACAACAATTTTAAAGCTTATTACACCTACTCTAAGCCCCCTAATAAAATAACAAAGCCCCCCAAAATAAGAAAAAAATGCCCTACCCTATTCTAAAATTAAAATAGAAAAGCACTTTTACCTTACCAGCCCTTAAAAGGGCTTTTTGCGGGGCATGCCCCAAAGAATTCAGCTCTTTTGCCTGTAAAAAAAAACATACAATACCCCCCCAACATTACAACCCACCACCCACATACCCCTAATCTAACCCAAACCCACCTTAAATAAACCTAACACTAAGCCCCTGAAGATCTCCTACCTTGTCTTCACCATGCCAGGTATCACTGATCACTCAGGCTCCGAAATCTTCATCCAAGCCCAAGCGAGGGCTGGAGATCCATCATCCGGCTGAAGTCTTCTATCAAGCGACGGCTGAAGAGGTCCAGAAGAGGCTCCAAAGTCTTCATGCTATCCGGGCAGAAGAGTAGATCCGGATCGGCAACCATCTTCTTCAAAGATGTGACAAGCGGCTCCATGTTGAAGACCTCCGGCGTGGATCCATCCTCTTCTTGCGACATCCTAAGTCCGAATGAAGGTTCCTTTAAATGACGTCATCCAAGATGGCGTCCCTCGAATTCCGATTGGCTGATAGGATTCTATCAACCAATCGGAATTAAGGTAGGAAAAATCTGATTGGGCTGATGGAATCAGCCAATCAGATTCAAGTTCAATCCGATTGGCTGATCCAATCAGCCAATCAGATTGAGCTCTGCATTCTATTGGCTGATCGGAACAGCCAATAGGATGCAAGCTCAATCTGATTGGCTGATTCAATCAGCCAATCAGATTTTCCCTACCTTAATTCCGATTGGCTGATAGAATCCTATCAGCCAATCGGAATTCGAGGGACGCCATCTTGGATGACGTCATTTAAAGGAACCTTCATTCGGACATAGGACGTCGCAAGAAGAGGATGGGATCTGCGCCGGAGGTCTTAAAAATTGAGCCGCTTGTCACCAGCTTGGAAGAAGATGGTTGCCGGTCCGGATGTACTCTTCTGCACAGATAGCATGAAAACTTTGGATCCTATTCTGGACCTCTTCAGCCACTTGATAGAAGACTTCAGCCGGATGATGGATCTCCAGCCCCCGCTTGGGCTTGGATGAAGATTTCGGAGTCTGGAGCGATCGGTGATACCTGGCATGGTGAAGACAAGGTAGGAAGATCTTTAGGGGCTTAGTGTAAGGTTTATTTAAGGGGGGTTTGGGTTAGATTAGGGGTATGTGGGTGGTGGGTTGTAATGTTGGGGGGGGGGGTATTGTATGTTTTTTTTACAGGCAAAAGAGCTGAATTCTTTGGGGCATGCCCCGCAAAAAGCCCTTTTAAGGGCTGATAAGGTAAAAGTGCTTTTCTATTTTAATTTTAGAATAGGGTAGGGCATTTTTTTATTTTGGGGGGCTTTGTTATTTTATTAGGGGGCTTTAGAGTAGGTGTAATTAGCTTAACATTGTTGTAATATTTTTATTATGTTTGTAATTCATTTTTTTATTTTCTTATAACTTAGCTTTTTATTTTTTGTACTTTAGTTAGTTTATTAATTGTATTTATTTGTAGGTATTTTATTTAATTTATTTATTGATAGTGTAGTGTTAGGTTTAATTGTAGATAATTGTAGGTATTTGATTTAATTAATTTATTGATAGTGTAGTGTTAGGTTTAATTGTAACTTAGGTTAGGATTTATTTTACAGGTAATTTTGTATTAATTTAACTAGGTAGCTATTAAATAGTTATTAACTATTAATAGCTATTGTACCTGGTTAAAATAAATACAAAGTTGCCTGTAAAATAAATATAAACCCTAATATAGCTACAATATAACGAATTTATATTGTAGCTATATTAGGGTTTATTTACAGGTAAGTATTTAGCTTTAAATAGGAATAATTTATTTAATAAGAGTTAATTTATTTCGTTAGATTTAAATTATATTTAACTTAGGGGGGTGTTAGGGTTAGGGTTAGACTTAGCTTTAGGGGTTAATACATTTATTAGAGTAGCGGTGAGGTCTGGTCGGCAGATTAGGGGTTAATACTATATATTATAGGGTTATTGAGGCGGGAGTGAGGCGGATTAGGGGTTAATACATTTATTATAGTGGCGGTGCGGTCCGGTCGGCAGATTAGGGGTTAATAATTGTAGGTAGGTGGAGGCGACGTTGGGGGCGGCAGATTAGGGGTTAATAAATATAATATAGGGAAACAATGGGGCAGTTTGAGCTGAAAAAAAACCTAAACACCTGCAAAAAAGCAGTGTTAAGCTCCTAACGCTGCCCCATTGTTTCCTATGGGGAAACACTTCCTAAGTCTGCACCTAACACTCTAACATGTACCCCGAGTCTAAACACCCCTAACCTTACACTTATTAACCCCTAATCTGCCGCCCCCCCGCTATCGCTGACACACCTGCATATTTTTTAAACCCCTAAATCTGCCGCTCCGTACACCGCCGCAACCTACATTATACCTATGTACCCCCTAATCTGCTGCCCCTAACAACCGCCGACCCCTATATTATATTTATTAACCCCTAATATGCCGCCCCCAATGTCGCCTCCACCTACCTACAATATTAACCCCTAATCTGCCGACCGGAACCTCACGCTACTATATTAAATGTATTAACCCCTAAAGCTAACTCTAACCTGAACCCTAACACCCCCCTAAGTTAAATATAATTTAAATCTAACGAAATAAATTAACTCTTATTAAATAAAGTATTCCTATTTAAAGCTAAATACTTACCTGTAAAATAAATCCTAATATAGCTACAATATAAATTATAATTATATTATAGCTATTTTAGGGTTTTATATTCTTTTACAGGCAACTTTATATTTATTTTTAACCAGGTACAATAGCTATTAAATAGTTAATAACTATTTAATAGTTACCTAGTTAAAATAATTACAAAATTACCTGTAAAATAAATCCTAACCTAAGTTACAATTAAACCTAACACTACACTATCAATAAATTAATTAAATAAAATACCTGAATTAACCTACAATTAAACCTAACACTACGGGGGCAGAGCTAGCCACGCAGGATGATGGCTGCCTTTTGAAAAAGCTCTCATCTCCAACTCTGGCTTTAAACTCTATAACATCGTGCAATTCTCCCTTAAATCCCTTCTAATCCCCATAGGGAACATCACGAGAGACCCTCTTCAGAACCCAGCATAATTTCATAGAGGTGCTGATCCTGTAACCTACCTCCCTCAGCCCTGCAACTCGCAAAGGCGTCGCTTACAATTACACTGAGGAGGCCTCATCCCTGGTTTCCCACAGCAATTGCCTCCCCATCAACGGACCCAAAGACTAGCCGGCATCCGACTTTGGTCTTTTGCAGATAGAGGTGCGCACCCGGACTTACCCGCTATCGCTCACCACTGCCGCCCCGCTGCCCGACATTTTCTCACCACGTGGCCTGCTACGAAGGCCTGGGACAGTCTGCCTGTAGCACTTCTGCAGCGGTGGCGTCAGGAATTTCATCTCATAGTGAGTACCGGTTTAATGCACACTCCTGAAAAATACCCTCCTCCAGACTCATCACATGGGGGGCAAAATAAGACACACATAGGAGTGCAGGGCTGTCAGAGACACTTCTACACAGGGATTCACAAGCATAATCTGGGGTACAAATGTAATGGTAATAGACTAATGCCCTACACAGTCTTTTACTAAAAGGATTAAAAACGGATTGTTTTCTCCTTCTTTCATTTGAATGTCCTTTCACTGTATTACCTCTTTGTGACTCAGGTGCAGATCTCTGCAGCAGACAGGGCCACTTGACATCTGGCAGCCTTATTATTATTTTTTGTTGCTGTCCACTTTAATTTAAGCATATTGCAACTACATCATTGGCCATTTATGTAATGCCTTGTAAAAGGCAGGCCAAACCTGAAAAAATGAATTCCACTAAGACCCTCAACCATTACCTTAAACCCTCAGGGACCTCAGCACCCATTTGCTCAGAGAATGGTATCACCTCTGCAACACCTACATCGGACAACCCCCTATCTACGGAAACACCTTCCAATTTGTATGTCACTAAAACTGACTTACTTCATCTTTCATCTAAGGAAGATGTAAAAGAAATTTCTGCAGGAAATGAGAAATCTTTTTGGCGACTTGCGTAAAGATATGGGGGCGCTCGACCAGAGAGTGACAACTCTAGAAGAGAAACAAGAGTCCCATAGACAGTACATATCAAACAGACTTTACTTCACATCTCAGATCAAGATCGCAGGATTAATGCTATGGCCGACAAACTGGAAGACCTTGAAAATAGGTGTCGTCGCAATAATCTGCGAATCAGGGGTGTCTCAGAGACTGTCTTTCCTCCCGCCATAGAGGGATATTTACAAGCTCTCTTCAAAATCATAAGAGATAACCCAACTGCAGAGAATATGCCTATCGAAAGCGCACACAGGGCGGTAAGACCCAAACCTCCTCCCAAAGCCCCCACCCAGGATATTATAGTTAAATTTTCAAGGTATAAAGATAAAGAAGAGCTCCTCCGGTGCGCCAAGATCAAAGCACCCTATCTTTCATTCTGGTGAGGAAATCTCTTTGTTTTCTGACCTATCTCAAACAACCCTCCAGAAACGACGAGAACTCACACCTATTACAGCGACTCTGAGAGATCGCAAAATACAGTACAGATGGGGGTTTCCAGTATCCTTGATAGTTTCGAATAACAACAAAACGCTGACCTATAGACCCGGAGATGACATCCAATCTTTCTACAATGAACTTTCTATACCACACTCCAAGGCCAACAACCGCTGGCACCACTCATTCCTCCTCGAGATCCTCATCGGCTCTGAGGGCCCACCATTGCAAGTGTTGACCTTCACTAAAGCGGACTTATGTCTACTCCTATACGAAACCTGACCCCTGGATTTAATCAGACAGGAGCGACAATGCTATGTTAAACCCCCAGACAGGGGGATAATCCTACAGAAATAAGGGACTTTCTGACCCCCTCCTCTATGGGGGCTGTATCCTTTGAAAATGTTTATATTTGTTGGTTCATTAGACCGCATGAGAATGGTTTGCCAATGCTTTAGAACGTTTAAGTATAATGGTGTTAATGTTCAGGCTTGTTCACTTGGCCTGCTGTTCTAATTTATTTTCTTTCTAGGTTCAAACTACAGATCAATTTCTTGTTTTATTATTGTGTATGTTCCAGTGTAAAAATGTACAACAGGTTGAGTAAGGGGGTTGATATTCTCTAAACCTCATTACCCACTATGCTTCACTCTATCTGAAATTAAAACTTTAAACTTTAGAAACTACCCAATCTCTTTAGCAACACCAATATAAAAAGCACCTCCCACTATGGGAGATGTACTTAGACCTTTTGGCTTCACATATTACCAGATACCACAAAACCCTCCTAGGAACAAAGGTTTTGAACACGGTGAGAAATATTCCCACACTAAAGCACTACCATCTCTTATCTTAACATAATTTCCCATACCCCAAACATTGAAATATATAGTCCCCTCCCGCTACCCTAATTGCACGTTAGATTAGATCTAAATCTCAGTAAAATTGCACCTTTTATAGCCGGAGAAGGAGATACTTCCCTCAGTAGTTCTTTCTCTTGTACTCATTCTTACTCTACTTATAAGGTTTTCCTTATAGTCTTCCTCATTTTCCTTTACGATACATCTTCTGAACATACCTCTCTAATCTACAAATTCCTTCTTTTTCTCTTCCCCTAACTTCTTTTCTCTTCTTGCCTTCTCTGACTTGTGGTGTACCTCTTCTGCCTTTTGTTTTGTTTTTTGTTTTTTTTTTGTTTTTTGTTTTTGTTTTTTCTTTTCCCCTCTCTCCCTTGCATCGATACCCTATCCCCCACAGAAAATGGCAGGCAAAGCTAGCAGATTTCAAGACCATTCTTTGAGATTGTCAACAATAAATTGTAAAAAGGGCTTAACCAGCCCGGGTAAGAGGTCAATTACATATAAGGAACTCAGTAAACTGGGGAGCCAAATTATCATGATTCAAGAAACGCATTTCCAAAAGAATAGAGAACCAAAATGGAATACTCCCCACTTCCCCATGGCTTACTTCGCCTCAGGACCCCAAAAGAAAGGCGGGGTTGGAATCATGATTCACCGGTCCCTTCCCCTCCAAATATCTCAAATTGACAGAGACCCTAATGGCCGTTTATATCCTCCTGACAGGGGCTAGCTCTTTGGCAGCAACTGTCACTACTGAATATTTATGCACCAAACCAAGCGCAAAATGCCTTCTTTAAGAAAATCTCAAATTTGATATTAGACCAGGCTAATGGTACACTTTTTCTCGCTGGCGATTTTAACATAGCATTTGATCCTACCCTGGACTTCCTCAAAGGGGACCTCATCTATCCCTAAGACTAACCCTTAAAATCGATTAGAAATACATTTACTAAACTTGCCCTACACGACGTATGGAGGACTCTACACGACCCTCAAACTAAAGATTTACACTTTCTACTCGACACTACAACGTACTGCTATACTAGGATTGATCATATACTGACTGACGCCAAACGGTCTCGCTTTGGTTGACCAGTGCGAGATTGGACATATTACCTGGACAGACCATGCCCCAGGGTTTCCTGCTCCATTTTATGGCCTGACCTCCCAATCACCACTAAGATATGGAGGCTGGACAAATCCCTTCTTGACAACCCACCACACTCGCAGAACTTGAAAGAGATATCACAGAATACTTCTTACTAAACAGTAACTCCACGACATCTCTCCAATGTGAATGGGAAGCACATAAAACTGTAATGCGGGGTATATTTATCATACACAAAGCTAAGATCCTCAGACAGTCCAGAGAAAAAATACTCACAACTCCTAGATAGAATCAGCACATAGAAAAGGCACACAAACAAGACATAACTAACGACAATCTTAGGCGTGACCTCCTTCAGGTCAGATCAGACCTCAAATCTCACTTGACAACTATATTACCAGCGCCACGCCCTCTGTCTGAGACAAATCTTTTATGAACGTGGTGACAAACCAGGTAAACTCCTGGCCAGGTGCTTACGAACGAGACAGTTGGCCTCCTACATTCATACATTACAATCCCCAGAAGGTTCTACAATTAAATGCAATAAGCAGATCGCATCCACTTTCAGGACAATATTATAACTTGTTATATAATATCCCAAACACAGATATCCCTCAGCCAGCAGATAAACCCCCTATAGCATTTGAGGAATACCTTGACACTTAATTTCAGGACCTAGGTTACCTACATTAGATGAGGCAGGCAGAGACCATCTTACCTTGCCCATTACACTAGAAGAAATTCGTCATGCTATCAAAGATTCCCCAGCAGGAAAGAGTCCTGGGCCGGATGGCTTTTCGATGGGGTACTATAAGAAATTCTTGGAAGTATTAGCCCCTCACCTCCTCACACTATTTAATGACCTGCGAAATGACCCCACACTATCTAGAGGCCTCCTTGAGGCACACATAACTGTAATCCCTATACAAGGTAAACCCCCTACATCACCTGCAAACTTTAGACCCATCTCTTTGATAAACACAGACATGAAAATTTTTTGCTAAAATCCTTGCCAATAGATTAAATAAATATCTCCCCAGCCTGATATCCTGCGACCAAGCCGAATTTATACCCGGCCCGAGAAGCACGTGATAATGTTATCAAAACTATTCAATTAATAAACTATGCCAAAGCATCAGGCAAGCCCCTAGTCCTCTTCTCGACCGACGCGGAGAAGGCTTTCGACCGTGTTCGCTGGCCTTTTCTGAGGAGGTCTATGAGTGAGATGGGAATTTCCGGAGTCCTTCCTGAATATGATCTTTGCCTTATACTCTAGTCCTAATGCTAAGAATTAGGGTGAATAATTACCTTATCAGAGTCCTTTTCCATCAATAACGGTACCAAGACTGTCAGATTCTACAGTGTAGCTTATGCTGTCTCTTTAAGCAATTGTCCTTACTCCCTAATAACCTTCCACTTCTCTTACCTCATTGCTGGATTAATGTTTTCACATCCCTGCATGAGAAAGCTTCTCAGCCAATCTGCTATCTGACATAGGGGAATCATTCTTCTGCTACACAGAGCAACCACTTCTCGTGCTGCAGCTCTTTCCCTCTCACACAGAAACCACCTGTGTGCAGGAACTGACATCATCAGCTACTGCCACAGCTCTCACCTCTCACTCTCAAGCTTGTTACCTGCAGTTCAGCATTCTCATACACGCTGAACTCTTCGTTTCCTGGGACAACCTGTAGCAGCACTGGACTCTAACTCACTAAGGTCTAAGGAAGTTGTATAACTTATTATCTTATGCTAAGTCAATTTAGCTTCATGCTTAGTAACCTGTGAATTGTTACTGAAATCTCTCATTTATACCTGATTGTATTTGTATGGTTACCTTCTGCTTAAAGCTATAACCTCCAAGTCTGCAGTGACTCTGGAGAAATAGTTTATAGGCAAACATTAAGACAGATAGTTTAATATTGCCAATTGCATATTGTAATTAAGCTATCTGTAACATCTATCACTTTGCTTAAGTTAACCTATTCAAGTAAGCTGCATAAATTCTACTGAACTGCTTTCAGGAAATCCTCACAAAAACAAGTACACTCACACTTTTTGTTCAGGGTTATAACACAGATCAAGGCTGCCCGCTGTCCCCTCTTCTTTTTGCTATTTCTATTGAAGTCTTGGCACAAAAGGTCAGAAATAATAACAACATCAAAGGACTCAGGATAGGCCAACTTGAACATAAACAGGCGCTTTAACGCGACGATATCCTCTTTTCTTTAACAGAAGCAGAAAAATCTCAGAGATGTTGTCTGAGTTAGACGCATATGGTAAGGTCTCCAACTTTAAATTGAATATTTCGGAATCTGAAATCCAAAACATCACACCCCCTCACAAATACTACACCAAATTAGAGATACCTACGGAGTTCCACTGGCCCGACACAAACTAAAATACCTTTGGATACATTTGACTACACTTACTCAAGATCTAATCAAATACCAACTATAAGCCATTTAAAAATTGACATTGCGCAGAAACTTATCCTCTTGGTGCAATAAACCCATCTCTTGGCTAGGTAGGATTGGAGTGGTGAAAATGAATGTTCTCCCTCGGATCCTTTACCTGATGCAGAGCCCTCCCTATACCTCTCCATGATAACTACTTTACCCCAATTACAAAGGGTGTTAGAACAATTTATATGGGCAGGTACAAAGCCGAGAGTCCCAAAGAAAACGCAATATTTACCGAGAGGACAGTGGGGGGCTGGGGATTCCTAATCTTAAGGCTCACAAACACGCAATTGCACTTAACATGTGGTGGAGTGGGCACACAACACTTGACAATAAGATGTGGATCCGACTTGACAGAGACATTTTTAAACTGAGAAATATATCAACACTCGCCTGGACACCACAATCACAGAGACCTAGAAACATACAACATTATCTCATCACAGCAAACATATTATCTGAATGGGACAAGCTTCTGGCCACCAGTATGCATATATCCTCTAGATTCGCCCCACTCTCACTGCTCCTAGAGAATGTAGATATTCCCTACCATACGCTCAGAAATAGAATTCCTCTCCCTTACCCTCTTAGAACGGGCTCTATCCATTTTGTCTCAGACGGAGGTAGACTGAAATCCCAGACAGCCTTAGCGGAATCCCATGGGGAGATCTTCTCCTCATGGCTCCATTACAACCAACTGCTGCACTTCATTTCTCACCATAAACACAGACAAGATTTGGGCCGAGAACTTACATACTTTGAAAACCTGTGTATACAACCTAATCACCCTGAACACCTGATCTCTAAGCTCTACAAAATAACGGTTAGGGGCCCCAACACTTCCCTATCTTATACGATCGCGTGGCAGAGAGAGAATTAGACCGAGAAATCGATGCAGATTCATGGTTGAATCATTCAAGTTAATCAAACACTCTTTTCGGTCTCCGCAAAAAACAGGAAATCCAATTAAAGTTAATTAGCCGCTGGTACCTTACACCAAGCACGGCTTTGTAAAATGTATCCCAAACTGACAAACAACCTGCTGGGAGGGGTTGTGGGGGAGAGGGCACCCTTCTACACATCTTGGTGGGGATGTGTTGTTACTGAATTTCTGGACAGCAGTATTCCACGCCATGGAAAGAAATCTTGGGCACGCCAATCCCCTTAGTCCCAGAAATACTGCTGTTCTGCTCCATGCCGCCAGACTTGTGGGTCAAGGCAAACTAGCACTCCTGCTGTTAATGCTGACAGCGGCCAAAAAACTCATTCCAAAATACTGGAAAACCCAAATAGTCCCCTCTGTCCAGGAATGGAAAGAGCAAGTCTGGGATCTTTTACTGTTAGAAAGATACCACTACCTAAAAATCCATAGACTAGACTTACACGAGCTGATTGTTGCATACTGGAAAGGCACATTATAACGAGCCTACTCTCAGCCTGCCCTCCACTAGTAGTTACAGCCACTCCTACCACCCCCCCCTCACCTCAACTTGCACCTCCTTCTCCCTTTAGAGTTTCCCTCCCCCCCCTTTATTTTCTCTCTTTCCCTCTCCTCTCCTCTCTTTCTAGCTACTTTCTGTTCTCTCTATTCATTGTGCTCTTCTTCCAGACCCTTCTGGAACAAAAACTTTGTCTTCTCATGTATATAGTAATTAAGATTACTTCTGAATTTAAAACTTAAAAAATAGAAAAAGCTCCGGCAAATACTTTATTTTGATACTGGACTTATGACAACATAGCCTGTAGACTGATATCTTGTTGATCATTTTGTCTTACATATAAGTTTACTTCTACTATATAACTTTTGACTTTCCGGCATGTTGGGCCAAGATTGCTCATGTACACCTCATTTATGTATGATGTTTATTTTGTCATATCCTCTTGGAAATATATTTCAATAAAATCTTGTTGAAAAAAAAAAAAAAAAAACCTAACACTACACTATCAATAAATTAATTAAATACAATACCTACAAATAAATACAATGAAATAAACTAACTTAAGTACAAAAAATAAAAAAGAACTAAGTTACTAAAACTAAAAAAATATTTACAAACATTAGAAAAATATTACAATTTTAAACTAATTACACCTACTCTAAACCCCCTAATAAAATAACAAAGACCCCCAAAATAAAAAAAATGCCCTACCCTATTCTAAAATTAAAATAGAAAAGCTCTTTTACCTTACCAGCCCTGAAAAGGGCCCTTTGCGGGGCATGCCCCAAAGAATTCAGCTCTTTTGCCTGTCCCCTAATCTGTCCGTTCGGCAGATTAGGGGTTAATGCTTGAAGTTAGGTGGCGGCGATGTTAGGGAGGGAAGATTAGGGGTTAATACTATTTATTATAGGGTTATTGAGGCGGGAGTGAGGCGGATTAGGGGTTAATACATTTATTATAGTAGCGGTGAGGTCCGGTCGGCAGATTAGGGGTTAATAAGTGTAGGTAGGTGGAGGCGACGTTGGGGGCGGCAGATTAGGGGTTAATAAATATTATGTAGGTGTCGGCGGTATTAGGGGCAGCAGATTAGGGGTACATAGGGATAACGTAGGTGGCGGCTGTCTGCGGTTGGCAGATTAGGGGTTAAAATTTTTTAATAGAGTGGCGGCGATGTGGGGGAGCCTCGGTTTAGGGGTACATAGGTAGTTTATGGGTGTTAGTGTACTTTAGAGCACAGTAGTTAAGAGCTTTATGATCCGGCGTTAGCCCAGAAAGCTCTTAACTCCTGACTTTTTCTGCGGCTGGAGTTTTGTTGTTAGATTTCTAATGCTCACTTCAGCCACGACTCTAAATACCGGCGTTAGAAAGATCCCATTGAAAAGATAGGATACGCAAATGACGTAAGGGGATCTGCGGTATGGAAAAGTCGCGGCTGCAAAGTGAGCGTTAGACCCTTTCCTGATTGACTCTAAATACCAGCGGGCGGTAAAAACCAGCGTTAGGAGCCTCTAACGCTGTTTTGACGGCTAACGCCAAACTCTAAATCTAGGCCTAAATCTAGCCGTAAGTTTGGCCACACTTTGCCTCCAAAAACTTCCCCTGCATTAAACTGGTAAGATAAATCAGTGACAATCTCTGGTGTAAAGTGCTTAGTGCATATTCATCAGAAATGTGAGAGAGATTAAGACATACACTGGGAACTCCCCTGTTCAGCCCAGGGAACTTCCCAGTCCCTCCCGCTTTATGAAACTGTCTATTCTATTTTACATAAAACAAATGCAATTTAAGTACAATGTAATTTGTAAAAAAGATTTTAAATATACAAAGCATGCTCCTAATTTGTTAAAGTAACACAGAAACTTTCAAAAATATAATCAGAATTTGAATCTAAATTCATTAAAATACAAAAGAGAAAGTGCAAAGGTTAAACGTAATAAAATGTAAATGTCCAAATCTGAATTGTAAGGTAATATAAAATATAAAGCACAAAGTGTAAATGTAACAAAACTTTAATATCATGTAGTACTATATTCACAATGGGCTTGTCTCTCCTTCACACCAAAATGCAGAGAACACCTCTGAGAGAGGTTTAATAGGAAAATATGCCTGTCTAGAATCTTGTAAAAGCTCTCACAGTGCTGGTAGATTATTTTAGATCATCTCATCTGAGCGGAGTGCTATATAGGAGGCATCTCACTCTCATCTCCTTGGGACTTCCATATTCTGTTCTTTTTCTTAGATAATTCAGAGAGTTCAACCCCTGTGAAGTCTGCACTACAATTTCTTACTTACATGAAAAGCATTCAAAACAAATAATGAATCCATGCACATTTCAAAATGCTTTACTATACTTCAATATTTTAAGGGGCATTTTATTTTAAATGTAATATTGTCTTGCAATGAGTTTAGGTGGGGAACCTTACCTTAGAGAGACCGTCAATAACCTTCCCAAACATACAAAAAAAAACTATTCCTGAGAGGGAAATTAATAATACTGGGAGGTCTGCTAACAGGGTTGTAGTGCACTAGGTAATACAATCCTTTGGCATTGTTATTAAATTCATTCTACTGACTAGTTAACAAATTTATTATAAATGTAAAGTGGAATCTCCCCTGAGGGCTCACCTCTTCTATACATGCACAAGCTCAGCCATTATGTTGCCTGTATTAATTAACCACTTATATTGCAGTAAACACAAAGGAATATTGGGTGAGAAAACCACAAATAGGAAATTGCTGTAGCAAAGCGATCAAATTAAATTTATTATTTTAAACACACATTTATTCAGGCTGAACAATAACCATTAATTATGCTCTAGTTAAAAAAAGAGTATGTGTCAATGTATGTGCAATTATGGTTTCACTGAGCAATTGACATGACACTTTGCAACCGAGACCTCCTTTGCTTTGTCACATATTGCACTTTATGCTTTATGACCTTTTTTCCCTATTATGTGGTCTCAGAGCTCAGTACCAAATTTTCTATTGTTTCATAATTGGGTAAAGAGAAGAATCGCACTAGCGAAAGATTACAAAGTGAACAGCTAAAGAGGCCTTCTGCAAATCAAGTCTTTACAATAATATATGATTATAGTAATTAACATCATATAACTTAACCGGCAAGTGGTAAACTACTTGATATAGCTTGATACAGCGCTAAGTAAATGTGTTATTGTGAGATTAGCAATTTCTGAATATTTAACCCATATTTCATGATTTGACCTTTTCGTATACAGAAATATTTAGAAATATCAAGTATGAATATTTTAAGCATCATTTTGTGCTGGCAATACAAGATAAAAATATTATGCAATTTTCATCAGCAATTTCTCCGTCTTCCTACCTCATTTTTTATGTCAGTACAGGCAAAACATGCAACGTGACTGTTTTCAGAGACATTTGTTTTATGTTAAAAAAATATACGTTGTGTATATGAATTTAAAGAAACATTAAACTCAAAATTAAAAAGCTCATACATTAAAGGGACATAAAACCCAAAGTGTTCTTTCATGATTCAGATAGATCTTGCAATTTTAAATAACTTTCCAATTTTCTCCTGTTATCTAATTTGCGTTGTTCTCTTGGCATCCTTTGTTGAAGGAGAAGTAATACACTCTTGGGAGTGAGCTGAAAGCCAGTGACAACAGACATATACATGTAACCACCAATCAGACGCCTCTAAGACTAAATAGGTATATTTTTTAACAAAGAATACATAGAGAAGTAAACAAATTACCTAATGGAAATATATTGGAAAGTTATTTAAAAATTGTATGCTCTATCTGAATCATGAAAGAAAAGTTTGGGGTTTCATGTCCCTTTAACTTGTGAATTTTTAACAATGCATTTATTATGTATTTTCATAAAAACAAAAAAACACTATAAAATGAATTTATTATTTTGTTACCTGCTTCTGCTGTAAAATATCTGCTGCAAAGTGCTGCAATTTACGTGAACTGGCTTCATATAACTGGGCATAATCATTGATAATAAAATAACCATAAAAACTAGGGTTTTCAGAAGGTTTACTACAGGGTTTTCAAAGACAAAGTAATAGTTTTAATCATTTTTCAAAAATATGTTTTATAAGTAGATATTTTTCAATTGAGCACTTAAAGGACATTGCAGCCAAAATGGGAATGCATGTAGATGTATTTCAGTTTTGAATAGAAGCATTTTATGTAATATAAATGTATTAACAAAAATGTTCATAATCAAAACTATAGTTGTTTCAAATGTGCATTTAAATATGCACTGTGCACCAGCATTTTAAACACAGCACATGTTCAGAGAGCCTAAGGTGCTTGTACCATCTGCTAATGACTCAATTTCTTAATTGCTGACATGATACAAGCCCCACTAGCACTCTGAGTAGCTGCAGTATTTAAAATGCTGGTGCACTGATAATCTCTAGCTATGCTTCACATGCACATGCAGTGAAAAATGTTAACACTAAAACAGTGATATCTTTTACTAGAAGCATTTTTGCCAATACATGTATATTACAAATGTGTTTCTTTTGAAACGTAATTAATCTATTTGCATTTCCATTTTGACCGTAATGTCCCTTTAATTGCTGGTGTATAAGCATTTATAACAAAACTGATGTCCCTTTAAACTGTTACAAATGCCTCAGGGACATCTATTTCGTTTCAGATCTTCTTTGTGAAACCAAATCTTATTTTATATAGAATTAAAAAATACACATTCACAATGATATAGCAGGCTACCAAGATATAAGATATTTAAAATCTTGCCTCTTCTCCCACAGTGTGACGCTTCATGCTATCTGAGCTAATAACAATCTGCGCTCCTTCTTGACTAGGCAGCCAGCAGTGCTACTTACTTGTTTCTCTTCTTATGCTAAGGATGCACTGTGCATGCATCTGATTATTTCCTACTTTTTTATAAAATTCCAAAGAAATCAACTATTTATAAATATGAATCTTCAGTGCTTTGTTCTTTATTTATTATAATATGAATGAAACAAGATTGTAGCTATCAACATTCATATTGTAAAATTGTTAAATATAAAAATGCAATAGCATTTATTACTAATCACTTCAGTAAAGACAAATATGTGAAACACATATATTATACATCAAAAAGAGTAGGAATCATTTTCCCATCATATTAGCTATTTTGAGTAATAATCTTCAGCCATATTAAAAATACTCACACGTATGTGCTTTTTGCTAATACTAACATGCATGCCCTTTATCATAGATAAGAAAAAATGTTAAACAGTAAAAAGATAATTGTAAAGCAGATAGGGCCAGATCACAAGTGGCGCGCTAATGATAGCGTGGGTCCCAACACGCGTTATTGCTGGATATTACAAGTCCATGGTAAACCACATTTACCAGAAAAGGGTGACACTGACACTGGCTGACACTGCTTTAGCTCATCCTATACTAATTACAAAGTTGAAGTTATAGTTTGCTCTTGAGAGAAAGCCGAATCTGCACTAGTTAGGGCTATATTACAAGTGGACCGCTAATTTATCGCTTGTGAAATAAATAACCAGCCATTACAAGTGTCTGACAATTAGCCCTTATAAAATTAGCCAAAGATCAGGGGGTAGATTTATAAAGGGTTGAGCGGACATTATTTGCTGTAGCAAATCATGTCCACTCAACCTCACTAAATGCAGACAGCATATGCTGTCGGCATTTAACATTGCACAAGCATTTCTAGTGATATGCTTGTGCAATGCTGCCCCCTGCTCATTCACGGTCAAACGGCCGCTAGCAGGGGCCATCAATCATCCGATCATATCAGATCGGGATGATTTGAGTTCGCCACCTAAAAGCTGGCAGAGAAGTTTTACCACTGCTGCTTTTTAACTTCCGTTTCAGACTCGTCTGGGCATAGAATGCAGAATCCGCTGCTTAATAAATCTATGCCCAGATATCTGGTTAATTTTATAAATGTGCCCCAAATGCACCCAAATTATAGTGTATATTAAAAAATAAAAAATGTACATTTTTATTTTTTAATAAAACAGCTGCACTAGGCAGCATTTTGGGGGTAAAGTTGGTAGTAGTAGCACTGAAAAGTGCCTTTACATTGCGGTCTATGGCAACTGTGAGTTCCCAGTAAATATATACTGTATGGATATGCGTTTATATGGGTATATACACATAGTCATATACATATATATTTATGTGTTTATATGGGTATATACACATAGTCATATACATATATATTTATGTGTTTATATGGGTATATACACAGTCATATACATATATATTTATGTGTTTATATAGGTATATACACATAGTCATATACATATTTATTTTATGTGTTTATATGGGTAAATACACATAGTCATATACATATATATTTACAAATTGCTGCCATTGCTGCTCTACTTACCCCTTCGCTGCACGATGTTCTCATGCCGTAAGACACTCCCATTGAGCGTATGGAAGTGCACTCTCATGATCGCAATGCTTCCCAGCAATGTGAACATGCGCTTGAGTTTGCATTGCTGTCAACTTGCAATACCAGCGCACATTAGCGTGCGCTCATATTACCCAGTGGAGCGCTAATATTGCTTTCGCGAAAACGATATTTAGCACTCCACTTGTAATCTGGCCCTAAGTTGTTAGAACAATGCAAACATAATAAAATAGGTTAAATAATTGCATTATAAAGTATTATTAGTACTACTGCTAATTATACAATAATAATAATGTAATAATATAATTATATATTAATAATTAAAAATAATTATAATGAGAAAATAGTAATAATATATTAATAAAATAATATTGATGATGATAATAATAATAATAATATTAGTATTATGCTTATTTACAAAGCGGTAACTGATTTTGGGCCACTAAATATCGCTAATGTGTGCTTACAAGTTTACAGCAATGCGAATGAGAGCCCGCGCTCGCATTGCTGGGAAGCATTCTCGTTCTCATGCCATGACACACAGCATAAGAACCTTGTGCAGTGAAGGGTGTAATTAAGTAGCGCAGAAATGGCAGCAAATGTTAAATATATATGTATATGATTATACATACAGTATATATATATATATATATATATATATATATATTAGAAGAGAGAGAACAGCAGAGAGGAATTGCCTGGTTATCATTGGGCAGGATCAGACTGATATGATACAGGATATTTTTTCTCTGTGAAAAGGCATAGGCCTAGATTTGGAGTTCGGCGGTAGCCGCCAAAACCAGCGTTAGAGGCTCCTAACGCTGGTTTTGGCCGCCCGCTGGTATTTGGAGTCAGTGATTAAAGGGTCTAACGCTCACTTTTCAGCCGCGACTTTTCCATACCGCAGATCCCCCTACGCCATTTGCGTAGCCTATCTTTTCAATGGGATCTTTCTAACGCTGGTATTTAGAGTCGTTTCTGAAGTGAGCGTTAGAGCTCTAACGACAAAATTCCAGCCGCCTGAAAATAGCAGGAGTTAAGAGCTTTCTGGCTAACGCCGGTTTATAAAGCTCTTAACTACTGTACCCTAAAGTACACTAACACCCATAAACTACCTATGTACCCCTAAACGAGGTCCCCCCACATCGCCGCCACTCTATTTAAATTTTTAACCCCTAATCTGCCGACCGCCACCTACGTTATACTTATGTACCCCTAATCTGCTGCCCCTAACCCCACCGAGCCCTGTATTATATTTCTTAACCCCTAACTTGCCCCCCACAACGTCGCCGCAAGCTACTTAAAATAATTCACCCCTAATCTTCCGACCGCAAATCGCCGCCACCTACGTTATCCCTATGTACCCTAATCTGCTACCCCTAACACCGCCGACCCCTATATTATATTTATTAACCCCTAATCTGCCCCCCTCAACGTCGCCGACACCTGCCTACACTTATTAACCCTAATCTGCCGAGCGGACCTGAGCGCTACTATAATAAAGTTATGAACCCCTAACCCGCCTCACTAACCCTATCATAAATAGTATTACCCCCTAATCTGCCCTCCCTAACATCGCCGACACCTAACTTCAATTATTAACCCCTAATCTGCCGACCGGAGCTCACCGCTATTCTAATAAATGTATTAACCCCTAAAGCTAAGTCTAACCCTAACCCTAACACCCCCTAAGTTAAATATAATTTTTATCTAACGAAATAAATTAACTCTTATTAAATAAATGATTCCTATTTAAAGCTAAATACTTACCTGTAAAATACATCCTAATATAGCTACAATATAAATTATAATTATATTATAGCTATTTTAGGATTAATATTTATTTTACAGGTAACTTTGTAATTATTTTAACCAGGTACAATAGTTATTAAATAGTTAAGAACTATTTAATAGTTACCTAGTTAAAATAATAACAAAATTACCTGTAAAATAAGTCCTAACCTAAGATATAATTAAACCTAACACTACCCTATCAATAAAATAATTAAATAAACTACCTACAATTACCTACAATTAACCTAACACTACACTATCAATAAATTAATTAAATACAATTCCTACAAATAAATACAATTAAATAAACTAGCTAAAGTACAAAAAATAAAAAAGATCTAAGTTACAGAAAATAAAAAAATATTTACAAACATAATAAAAATATTACAACAATTTTAAACTAATTACACCTACTCTAAGCCCCTAATAAAATAACAAAGCCCCCCAAAATAAAAAATTCCCTACCCTATTCTAAATTAAAAAAGTTACAAGCTCTTTTACCTTACCAGCCCTGAACAGGGCCCTTTGCGGGGCATGCCCCAAGAATTTTAGCTCTTTTGCCTGTAAAAGAATAAATACAATACCCCCCCCCCCCCAACATTACAACCCACCACCCACATACCCTAATCTAACCCAACCCCCCTTAAATAAACCTAACACTAAGCCCCTGAAGATCTTCCTACCTTGTCTTCACCATACCAGGTTCACCGATCCGTCCTGAAGAGCTCCTCCGATGTCCTGATCCAAGCCCAAGCGGGGGCTGAAGAGGTCCATGATCCGGTCAAAGTCTTCATCCAAGCGGGGTAGAAGAGGATCTTCCATCCGATTGAAGTCATCATCCAGGCGGCATCTTCGATCTTCTTCCATCCGGAGCGAAGCGGCAGGATCCTGAAGACATCCAGCGCGGAACATCCATCCAGACCGACGACTGAACGACGAATGACTGTTCCTTTAAGGGACGTCATCCAAGATGGCGTCCCTCGAATTCCGATTGGCTGATAGGATTCTATCAGCCAATCGGAATTAAGGTAGGAATTTTCTGATTGGCTGATGGAATTCGAGGGACGCCATCTTGGATGACGTCCCTTAAAGGAACAGTCATTCGTCGTTCAGTCGTCGGTCCGGATGGATGTTCCGCGCTGGATGTCTTCAGGATCCTGCCGCTTCGCTCCGGATGGAAGAAGATCGAAGATGCCGCCTGGATGATGACTTCAATCGGATGGAAGATCCTCTTCTGCCCCGCTTGGATGAAGACTTTGACCGGATCATGGACCTCTTCAGCCCCGCTTGGGCTTGGATCAGGACATCGGAGGAGCTCTTCAGGACGGATCGGTGAACCTGGTATGGTGAAGACAAGGTAGGAAGATCTTCAGGGGCTTAGTGTTAGGTTTATTTAAGGGGGTTTGGGTTAGATTAGGGGTATGTGGGTGGTGGGTTGTAATGTTGGGGGGGGGTATTGTATTTATTCTTTTACAGGCAAAAGAGCTGAAATTCTTGGGGCATGCCCCGCAAAGGGCCCTGTTCAGGCTGGTAAGGTAAAAGAGCTTGTAACTTTTTTAATTTAGAATAGGGTAGGGAATTTTTTATTTTGGGGGGCTTTGTTATTTTATTAGGGGGCTTAGAGTAGGTGTAATTAGTTTAAAATTGTTGTAATATTTTTATTATGTTTGTAAATATTTTTTTATTTTCTGTAACTTAGATCTTTTTTATTTTTTGTACTTTAGCTAGTTTATTTAATTGTATTTATTTGTAGGAATTGTATTTAATTAATTTATTGATAGTGTAGTGTTAGGTTAATTGTAGGTAATTGTAGGTAGTTTATTTAATTATTTTATTGATAGGGTAGTGTTAGGTTTAATTATATCTTAGGTTAGGACTTATTTTACAGGTAATTTTGTTATTATTTTAACTAGGTAACTATTAAATAGTTCTTAACTATTTAATAGCTATTGTACCTGGTTAAAATAATTACAAAGTTACCTGTAAAATAAATATTAATCCTATAATAGCTATAATATAATTATAATTTATATTGTAGCTATATTAGGATGTATTTTACAGGTAAGTATTTAGCTTTAAATAGGAATCATTTATTTAATAAGAGTTAATTTATTTCGTTAGATAAAAATTATATTTAACTTAGGGGGGTGTTAGTGTTAGGGTTAGACTTAGCTTTAGGGGTTAATACATTTATTAGAATAGCGGTGAGCTCCGGTCGGCAGATTAGGGGTTAATAATTGAAGTTAGGTGTCGGCGATGTTAGGGAGGGCAGATTAGGGTTAATACTATTTATGATAGGGTTAGTGAGGCGGGTTAGGGGTTCATAACTTTATTATAGTAGCGCTCAGGTCCGCTCGGCAGATTAGGGGTTAATAAGTGTAGGCAGGTGTCGGCAACATTGAGGGGGGCAGATTAGGGGTTAATAAATATAATATAGGGGTCGGCGATGTTAGGGCAGCAGATTAGGGGTACATAGGGATAACGTAGGTTGCGGCGGTTTACGGAGCGGCAGATTAGGGGTTTAAAAAAATATGCAGGGGTCAGCGATAGCGGGGGCGGCAGATTAGGGGTTAATAAGTGTAAGGTTAGGGGTGTTTAGACTCGGGGTACATGTTAGAGTGTTAGGTGCAGACGTAGGAAGTGTTTCCCCATAGGAAACAATGGGGCTGCGTTAGGAGCTGAACGCTGCTTTTTTGCAGGTGTTAGGTTTTTTTTCAGCTCAAACAGCCCCATTGTTTCCTATGGGGGAATCGTGCACGAGCACGTTTTTGAGGCCGGCCGCGTCCGTAAGCAACTCTGGTATCGAGAGTTGCATTTGCGGTAAAAATGCTCTACGCTCCTTTTTTGGAGCCTAACGCAGCATTTGATTAAACTCTCGATACCAGAGTTAAATTTATGGAGCGGCCAGAAAAAAGCCCGCGGAGCGTTAGCAGCCCTTTTACCGCCGAACTCCAAATCTAGGCCATAGTGTGCTAAAAGAGCACGCACCCTGAGTTGCAATAAAAATGAACAAGCATGGAAGTTATTTGAGTTTTTGTTCTATATCAGGAGTGCTATTCTCTCTCTTTTCTGATATTTATGCAAATTACTCTTGGGTCTCCCTAAGAGTAATGGGGAAACCAGATGTGGACTCCGTGCACACATGCCCTTAGAGATACAACTGCACCTCACTGACAAGGTCCACAGAAGGGCGAAATGATCATCTGGGGTTGTTGTTTCTCTTGTTCAGAGACGAAATTGCTTGGTATTTAAGCACTGGACTGTCATTGGGCAGGGTCAGACTGATATGCTACAGGAAATTTTTCTATTCTCTGTGAAAGAGCATTGTGTGCTAAAAGAGCACGCACCCTAGTTATTCTAGCTTTTGTTCTATCTCAGGAGTGCCGTTCTCTCTCTTCTAATATATATATATATATATATATATATATATATATATATATATATATATATATTTATGAGTTAATTTGTGTATATACACATATTAACTCATAAATATATAAACTATATAAGCATATACATACAGTATAGATTTACAGGGAACACACAGTTCCCATAGACCGCAATTTAAAGGCACTTTTCAGTGCAGTTTTTTTTACCCCACACCCGCTGCTTTTAACCCTTTAAAATTGCCTAGTGCAGTCGTTTTTTATTTTTAAAAAACGACATTTTTTAAAATAAAACTATAATACCCTCTATTTTGAGGGCATTTGGGGCACTATTAGAAAATAAACCTGAGATCTGTGTGCTAATTGCTACCACAAGCTCACAGCAGCAATAATCAGGCTCTTGTAATGGCTGGTTATTTATTGTGCACGCAAAGGGGCAAATTTGCCTTTTTAAGGGCGCTCTACTTGTAATCTAGCCCTATATCATACTGAACAGTGCAAATAGGCACATAACTTGCATTTTAAAGTACAGTGTTACATGACAGAAATGTTAAGTAGCAATTAAGAAGAACAGAGATATGAGAGTAACAAGGGCACTGCTCAAAAGAGAGCTTACAATCTAAAGAGATGGAAATGATTAAATAATGACTATAGGGCAGAGGTTCTTTGTGCAGTTACTGCAGTAATGTCAGGCTACAATCAACAATACAGACATCATTTATTTCTGATATTGCATAAAAGCAACCAAGAGGCACATTCAGTATTGATCTCATGGGAGACAATAAGGATAGGTTTTGTTGTTCTCAAGAGCATTTTCATCAGTCTAAAACATCACACTTTGTGATGAATAAGCTGCATAGCATGATATGGGAAAGTGTCTAATTTATCTCACACAACATAAATAAGACAATTTGCAGAATATACCCCAGAGTTATTCTAGAATAAGTTTAATATCAGTAATAAATGCTTATGATATGTTTGATTTCACAGACACAACTATTTCTATTAAAGCACAATTGTACAAAACTCCCTCAGCCATTTCATATTTCCTTCAGTTTCATAGACTGAAGTGCATACATATTTGTTACAGTTACAAAGTCTATACCACAAGAACACTAACATTTAAAGTGTCAGTAAACGTAAAATATAATGTTATATAATTCTGCACATAGTGTTATATAACATTATTTTTTATGTTTACTGTCCCTTTAATACATCTTTAGTTGAATTAATATATTCTGTTCATAGCAGTTAATCTGAAAATATTTGTACAAGTTTAAAGATAAATTAATTGCATTTGATTATTTATTTAAAAAAAAATATTAAAAAAAGATATATATTTTTTTTTTTGGGGGGGGACACAATTTATTTCTCTTAGGTCTATGATGCATGAATTTAACACCAAATTATAATTTTTAAAACTGAAGCCCTAGGTATTGGCTGAGCAATAGCAAAAGAGCAGAAGTGCATTTTTGCATAGGTCAACAGCAATCTCCTTTAACGTATTATTTTATCGATGTACAAAAATAGCCATATCCAGCTATGAGACCCACTCTGTAAGAATGATTTTGGGTAGAACCATTTTAAAAAGCACATTTGTTCCAAGTTTTACCTGAAGGCAATTCTAGGAGATAGGACATTTTAAGACTGCAAATTTGATTTGAAAGTCAAATCGAATTTGCTTCATAGTGACTTAAAAATTCTACCAGCCAGCAAGCTACGATTGTCTCAATGACTTATGGTGCGAAATTAAACAATTTATTTCCATCTATAATCTGTAAAATCTAGATTTTACAATTTAAAAAAAACTAAGTTTTTATTTAAATATTAGATGCAAATAACATTTTTAAATTGACTGTAAATCAGTTAAATAAAGCAACTGTGAACAAATGTACACTAGGATTAAAATGCACCAAACAATTGAAAATAATCTATACAAATAACAATAAGGGTAGATGGCGCTAAAAAGCAATTGGGTAACTAAATAGTGGTATATAGTGAGGGATAATTCTCAAACTCTCTTCTAAATTTAGACTATATCTAGATAGTCACAATTTTCCAACAAACTGATTCCCAATCTGTAGTTCAATCAAATCTATAACAACTTTTATTATCAGTATTTTTGAACAATTTTGCTCTAATAGACCAACTTGTACAGTAAAATTTCTTCAAGCTTTCATAATGCAAATAAATCTAAAATCATATATATTAACTGACTGTCAGCTTTAAAACATCTTAAAAAACGTTTGATAGACACAATATCTCTAAAATTCTTGCTACAGTGACTGCTTCGTTTCTATGCAGTTAGAAAATACAGCTCTAATGCTTCAAATGTAAAACATATTCACAGTGATAAATGACAGCGGTATCTCTTTAAATTTTTTTTTTTTTTTTTTGCCTGCAGGCTGTAACGTTTTTTCAGATAGTACAGTCTTTCCTTTGTATGCTGTTTTCACAGACAATTGATGCAGGTGCTTTTAAGTTGCAAATTACAGTCTCTGCTTCTATTAGCAATTGGTGTGGGTGTATTTCTTTAAAAAACTTTGTGCTCTGAGACAAGGTGATTATACAGTTCAGAGTATAATAAAATATTGGTTCTTGTGATTTATGGGAGGTAGCTCCCTTACGCTTAATCTATTTCAGCCTCTTTGTGTTCAGATGATTTCTCACCTCTTTGGCTGCCGTTTGCAGGAAACTTTAGGTGTATATACACTCTCACCTGCTTTTGGCTTTTCCTTCCGGCTGGTCTTCTCCCGCTGAGACACGCTGTGCACTGCGCGTCTCAGTCTGCTGGAAAACTTTGTGTGGTTCTTCACTTGCGCAAGCCTTACTTACCACAATCAGACTCCCATCCAAGGAATGAAGATGCAAAAGTTGCTCTGCTCTTAAGTACCAAGTACGCAGAGTTTCTCCTTTCAAGTGTCTTTCTGTTACCTCTCACAGCAGCTCGCATACAATCCTTTCTACGCGTTTCACCCTTTCACTCAGGGCTTTTTCAAGATGCTGTATGCTGCTTGTTGCTCTCCTTAAATACACTCAAACACACCTGTAATTGCTAAGTTCACTCCTCCTTTGACCTGGAAGTCTTTCAACAGTTAAAGTGTGATCTTTGTATATAATCATATACCGCTGTCTTTGTGCTTTTTATTTATACCAGACTGTTAATTATTCATTCTAAATTGATATAAGACTCATAAAATAGATAAAAATGTTAACATATTAGTTGTCAACCTAGTTTTGAAGCATATAAAAACTGAATCTCTAAATTAAAGTTTCTTAAAAATTATGATCTATCGGGTATTGAACCCTTGTCTCCACGGTCTGAGGATGCAGAGTTCCCTCTAAGCTATAATTGCTCTTATACTTATTATGATCTTTTATTCATTAAATCTGATTTATTTTTGTTTTTTATACCCTAATGTTTTATTAGGCCTACTGTGATTAGCTTCCTTATTTTATTTGTTCTAATACATAAAAAATAATATAAAAATATTTTTCAGAAAAGATAGGTAGTTCTTATTTGGGATTGAACACGGGTCTCCTCCTTCCTAGGTTTACATGGCTACCTCCATACCATACACTCCTTCTCATTCTCTCTTCTTTTCTAGGTGTCCTTTATATGATTTTCTTCCTTTTTATTTTTGCTTCCTTCTAACTATAGAGTTCTCCTCTAATATTTTATTTAGTTCTTTTGTTGTCCCTAAGTTGATGAAATAAGCTGATGTCTGTTTGAGAGTGGGAGACTTTTTATTTGTTCAAACTTCTGTTACATTAAAAATGGGCTTATGTCTAACTCAGAATTTAGACCATTGGGATATAAGGTGTCAAAATTGTAAATTATCTCTGCTTCTTTTTTGAGTAGGAGATTTTCAAAGTTCCCTCCTCTCCAGCTCCCTTTTACTTTACATAGACCCCAAAATTGTAGATCATTTACGTTATTTTTATGGACTGTCCTAAAGTGCTGATACAAATGGGTTTCTAATTTTCCTTTCTCAATATGCCAGAGGTGCTCCCGTATTCTGTCTCGTAACATTCTTGACGTTTCACCTATGTAGACTAGATTACAGGAGCACTGTAGCATATATATTACACCTTTGGTGCTGCACCTTATTGTATCCTTTATTTTAAAATCAATTTTTGTTCCAGGCACGATAATATTTTTCTTTTTCGTGCTATGTTTGCACGACTTGCAGGAGATACATGGATAAAATCCACTTATCTCTCTTCCCCATAAATCTTTCTCTTTACTTTTTACATTTGTCCTCTTATACTCACTAGGTGCAAGTAATGATTTTAAATTTTTTGCCCTTTTATAAACTATTTTCGGATAAGGAGGTAATTTGTCCCCTACTATAGGATCATTTTTGATTATGTGCCAATGTTTTCTCAAAATTTTTCTTATTGTATGATGATCGTCATTATATTGTGTAATAAAAGCCACATCAAAATCTTCCTTCTTACCCCTATTCCTGGTTTTATATGTGAGTAAAGAGTTCCTATCTGTATCTCTTGCTCTCGTAACCGCTTTTTTCACAATATCTTTCTTATAGCCCCTTTCATTAAATTTTTCTTCTAATTTTTCAATTTGTGTCTCAAAATCACTCAACTTTGTGCAGTTTTTTCTGATTCGCAGACATTGCCCCACTGGTATGTTATTTTTCCATTTGTTTAAATGGCTACTTGAGGCATGAATATAATTGTTGGAGTCGGTCGGTTTAAAGTGTGTTTTTGTGACTACATTATTATCCTCCACTCTTATGTCTAAATCCAAAAAAGTCATTTGCACTTTACTAATTTGATAGGTGAAACTTAAACCTCTATCATTATGGTTCATCATTTCAAATATATTTATTAATGATTCTTCACTTCCATTCCAGACGATTATAATATCGTCAATATACCTCTTGAATAGCACGAGGTTCGCACCGAGCTCTGAAAATTGGAGAAATCTATTCTCCCAATCTCCCATAAATAAATTTGCGTAACTCGGTGCGAACTTCGTGCCCATTGCGGTTCCTTCTATCTGTAGATAATATTGGGAATCGAATGAAAAAAAGTTGTGCTCTAAAATGAACCTTATGCTTTCAACAAGAAATTCTCTTTGTTCTTTACAAATGTCTTTATCTTTCTTTAGGAATCCCTCTACTGCCTCTATTCCTAAATTGTGATTTATATTTGTGTACAGGGAAACCACATCGCAAGTGGCCAATAGATAATTCTCATCCCATTTTAAGTCTTCAAAAATCTTCAGAACACTGGTAGAGTCTTTCAAGTATGAATTTAAATTTATCACGTACTTTTGGAGGAATTTATCTACATACTCTGATAGATTGGCAGTGAGGGATCCTATCCCCGACACGATGGGTCTTCCTGGTGGATTTAATGGATTTTTGTGTACTTTCGGCAAGTAGTAGAATATAGGTATAACTGGAAACTGTGGTTTTACATATAAATACTCTTTTTCTGTTAATATACCTTTCTCTTTGCCTTTGTCTAGAATCTTACTTAGTTTTTCTAGGTACTTTTTCGTTGGGTCTAATTTTAATTTTCTATATGTCTTTTTATCATTTAATAATCTCTCTGCTTCTTCTCTGTATTTGTCACTATCTAGAATTACTATTCCTCCACCCTTGTCCGCCATTTTAATAGTAATATCTTTATTGTTTTGGAGTTCTTTTAATATTTCATTTTCTTTTTTGGTTAAATTCTTCTTAATAGGTCTCCCTGTACAGTCTTTTTTCTTAAGATCAGCTAAAACCATCTTCTCAAAAGTTTCGAGGTTACTTCCCTTTTCTTGACTTGGGTAAAACTTGGATCTAGTTTTGAGGGAAGTATGTTCAAAGTTATCTTCCTTCTTATTGCCCTCATTGTAAGTCACATAGTTTTCTAATGGTTTTTTAAAAAATATCTTTTTAATGTTAGATTTCTAACAAATTTTCTGACATTTATATGAGTTTCAAATTTATTCATTCTTTTTGCAGGTGCGAATGAGAGTCCTAATTTGAGGACCTTCTCTTCCTCCTTACTTAATTTCTTTTTACTTAAATTAAATAACCCTTTATTATCTGTTTCTATCTCTGTCTTTTTACTTCCATTCTTTCTACATTTTCTCCTTCCTCCTCTGACTCCTCTATTGGTCTTTTTGCGGCCCTTGATATTTTTGACTCTGATTTTTGGTTCTTTGCATTTAGAGACGGCCCCTCTTTTGGGGGGCTCTGGCCTAAAAAAGCCAATTCTTGCTTAGTTAATGGAATTTCTTCTTCTCTTGTCTCATTAAGTGGTCTAAACCTATTCCTTGTTTGTACTGTCCATTCTTTTTGATCTTCTCTTCCCTCATCTCTCCTGTTTGGTTGGTTATACCCTTCCCTATGTTTCCCTTCTCTCCAATCATTCCTATAGTATTCGTCTTGTTTATAGCTATTATTATTCTGATACCTATTCCAGCCTTGATTTTCCCTCCTATTATAATAATGGTATCTTCTTTCTTGATTATACCCTCTATTATAACTCCATGCATGATTGAAGCCTCTTCTTTGATTATATTCTCCCTGATACTGACGACCTCTATATCTATTTTCCGTATCATAATCATTTCCTTGTTCATTATTAAACCTTTCTTCTCTTCTATCTGTTGTTTTGTTATAGGAGTGGTTTTCACTTTCCTTCCGTCCTACCATTTTATTTTTGTTTTTATTTTTATTATCTACTTTTGTAGATGTGCTTTCATCTTGATCTTCAGTTTGTGTAGTCAAAGATTCATTAATATCTCTCTCAAACTTTTTACATTTTGTAATTACAATCTCCTTTTTCACATTTTCTAATCTTTCTATTATTATCTTTTGTTTCTCCTTCAATAATTCATCCTCTTTTATAGTTTCTAATTTCTCCTTAATTATCAATATTTCATTATTAATATTTTCTAGACTTTCGTTCCTAGATTTTTTAATAATATTAATTAAGCTTTTTGATGCCTCCATTAATACTATATCCCATTCTATTTGTAGGGGTTCACTTAGTTCAAAAGTGCACTTTTTCTTAAATTTAAGACCCCTGGGTATGATGTTTTGTTCTAGATATCTGTCTAAAAATATTATTTCCATTTTTTGTCGTAATTCTTTATTCAAGACTTTTTCTAGGTCTCCTACCCATTTTATGATATCAATTTGGTTCGCTCCTCCTTCTACATTTTGAAATTTATTTCTTGATAATTCTGAGAGCAATTTATCTCTGTATGAGAAGATGTCCATTTTTCCCTGAGCCCCTGCAGCTATCACTTCTTGGAAGAGAAGAAATAGGTTTTATAGATTTAGTGTGAAGTGATGCGCTTTGCTCTCCCAACTAGCCAATCTTAATATACTACCTCCTTCCTAGATAGTTCAAATATGGTATACAAATAACAATAAGGGTAGATGGCGCTAAAAAGCAATTGGGTAACTAAATAGTGGTATATAGTGAGGGATAATTCTCAAACCTCTCTTCTAAATTTAGACTATATCTAGATAGTCACAATTTTCCAACAAACTGATTCCCAATCTGTAGTTCAATCAAATCTATAACAACTTTTATTATCAGTATTTTTGAACAATTTTGCTCTAATAGACCAACTTGTACAGTAAAATTTCTTCAAGCTTTCATAATGCAAATAAATCTAAAATCATATATATTAACTGACTGTCAGCTTTAAAACATCTTAAAAAACGTTTGATAGACACAATATCTCTAAAATTCTTGCTACAGTGACTGCTTCGTTTCTATGCAGTTAGAAAATACAGCTCTAATGCTTCAAATGTAAAACATATTCACAGTGATAAATGACAGCGGTATCTCTTTAAATTTTTTTTTTTTTTTTTTTTGCCTGCAGGCTGTAACGTTTTTTCAGATAGTACAGTCTTTCCTTTGTATGCTGTTTTCACAGACAATTGATGCAGGTGCTTTTAAGTTGCAAATTACAGTCTCTGCTTCTATTAGCAATTGGTGTGGGTGTATTTCTTTAAAAAACTTTGTGCTCTGAGACAAGGTGATTATACAGTTCAGAGTATAATAAAATATTGGTTCTTGTGATTTATGGGAGGTAGCTCCCTTACGCTTAATCTATTTCAGCCTCTTTGTGTTCAGATGATTTCTCACCTCTTTGGCTGCCGTTTGCAGGAAACTTTAGGTGTATATACACTCTCACCTGCTTTTGGCTTTTCCTTCCGGCTGGTCTTCTCCCGCTGAGACACGCTGTGCACTGCGCGTCTCAGTCTGCTGGAAAACTTTGTGTGGTTCTTCACTTGCGCAAGCCTTACTTACCACAATCAGACTCCCATCCAAGGAATGAAGATGCAAAAGTTGCTCTGCTCTTAAGTAAAGTACGCAGAGTTTCTCCTTTAAAGTGTCTTTCTGTTACCTCTCACAGCAGCTCGCATACAATCCTTTCTACGCGTTTCACCCTTTCACTCAGGGCTTTTTCAAGATGCTGTATGCTGCTTGTTGCTCTCCTTAAATACACTCAAACACACCTGTAATTGCTAAGTTCACTCCTCCTTTGACCTGGAAGTCTTTCAACAGTTAAAGTGTGATCTTTGTATATAATCATATACCGCTGTCTTTGTGCTTTTTATTTATACCAGACTGTTAATTATTCATTCTAAATTGATATAAGACTCATAAAATAGATAAAAATGTTAACATATTAGTTGTCAACCTAGTTTTGAAGCATATAAAAACTGAATCTCTAAATTAAAGTTTCTTAAAAATTATGATCTAACCGGGTATTGAACCCTTGTCTCCACGGTCTGAGGATGCAGAGTTCCCTCTAAGCTATAATTGCTCTTATACTTATTATGATCTTTTATTCATTAAATCTGATTTATTTTTGTTTTGTATACCCTAATGTTTTATTAGGCCTACTGTGATTAGCTTCCTTATTTTATTTGTTCTAATACATAAAAAATATATATAAAATATTTTTCAGAAAAGATAGGTAGTTCTTATTTGGGATTGAACACGGGTCTCCTCCTTCCTAGGTTTACATGGCTACCTCCATACCATACACTCCTTCTCATTCTCTCTTTCTTTTCTAGGTGTCCTTTATATGATTTTCTTCCTTTTTATTTTTGCTTCCTTCTAACTATAGAGTTCTCCTCTAATATTTTATTTAGTTCTTTTGTTGTCCCTAAGTTGATGAAATAAGCTGATGTCTGTTTGAGAGTGGGAGACTTTTTATTTGTTCAAACTTCTGTTACATTAAAAATGGGCTTATGTCTAACTCAGAATTTAGACCATTGGGATATAAGGTGTCAAAATTGTAAATTATCTCTGCTTCTTTTTTGAGTAGGAGATTTTCAAAGTTCCCTCCTCTCCAGCTCCCTTTTACTTTACATAGACCCCAAAATTGTAGATCATTTACGTTATTTTTATGGACTGTCCTAAAGTGCTGATACAAATGGGTTTCTAATTTTCCTTTCTCAATATGCATTGAAAATAATCTGCACAATATAAAAAGACAAAAAATGTTCTGAAGAACTAACTCATTAAAATGAATAACTGTACTTACGTAATTTGATAATAATGATGACTAAGTTAAAAAAACTATATATTAAATTTGTTATGCATTCATCATCATCATCATCATCATCATCAGCCGCAAAGCTAATTCAAGGGCCACACTTAGGAGCCGAATTATCAAGCTAAAGACCGCTGCTCCATAACTTGTCCGCCTGCTCTGAGGTGGCGGACAGAAATCAACCTGATCGAATACGATCGGGTTGATTTACACCCCCTGCTAGCGGCCAATCAGAGTGGCCGCAAATCTGCAGGGGCAGTATTGCCTAAGCAGTTCTGGTGAACTGCTTGTGCAATGATAAATGCCGACAGTGTATGCTGTCTGCATTTATCGATATGCAGCTGACATGATACGCTAAATAAATATGCCCCTAATAATGGATTGGAAAGTGCAAATTAAGCCAAAAAACAATAATAAAATTCAGGTATACAAATAAATGAGTACTGGATGAATGTAAAAGTAAAGGAAACTGTGAAATTCTGTATTGTGTGATTTTTGGTAAATATAATTTATGTTTTTTTTTTGTTTTTTTATTTGTTTTTTAAAAAATGTTCTACTCTGAGTTTGAAAATTAATAAGAGTGTACATTGTTAAGGTTACGTCTAAATTTAGAAATGCTGGAGTTTTAAAATATATATATTAATTTTATGGTTAGATTAAAAATAATACAATTTGTGTTGGACTCCAATCTTTCTAGCTTTTTTAAAAAAAATGTAAAAAGTGATAGCAAACACAGCTGACATTCAGCTAGATTACAAGTTTTGAGCGCTATAGGGATTTAAACAACCACCACAAAAGCAGCGTATTATTTAAAAAAAACCTCGCGTTGAGCTCCATAGCGCTGTTTGATTACGATTTTAGACATCAATGAGACGACAAAAAAAAAGCTCCATACCGCACCAAAAACAAGCGCTGCTTTGATGTCGTCGTGCACGATTTTCCCATAGACATCAATGGGGAGAGACGACAAAAAAAAAGCCTAACACCTGCGATCACGGAAACTAAAGCTCCGTAATGCAGCCCCATTGATGTCTATAGGGAAAAAGAAAATAATGTTTAAACCTAACACCCTAACATAAACCCTACGTCTAAACACCCCTAATCTGCTGCTCCCAACATTGCCGCCACCTACATACAGTTATTAACCCCTAATCCACCGCCCCCAACATCACCGCCACCTACATAATGATATTAAACCCTAATTTGCCGCCCCCAACATCGCCGCCACATACATAAAACTATTAACCCCTAATCTGCCGCTCCAGACGTCGCTGCCACTATACTAAAGTTATTAATCCCTAAACCTCTGGCCTCCCACATCACTACCATTAAATAAATCCATTAACCCATAAACCTAACCCTAACCCTAGCGTAACCCTAAACCTAACGTAACCCTAAGCCTAACCCTAACACCCACTAACTTTAACATAATAATAATATAGCTAAATTAAATTTACAATTATTAACTAAATAAACCTATTAACCTCTAAACCGCAAGCCCCACCACATTGCAACAAGCTAAATTAAACTATATTTACCCCTAAACCTAACCCTAACCCCCTAACTTTAACATAATTAAAATAGAGCTAAAGTAAAGTTACAATTATTAATAAATAATACCTATTTAAAACTGAATACTTACCTGTGAAATAAAACCTAAGCTAGCTACAATATAACTAATAGATATATTGTATCTAACATAGTAGCATAGTAGATGAGGTTGAATAAAGACCGAAGTCCATCGAGTTCAACCTATACAAATCTAAAATATATACAAAAAGCTCCAGTTAAGATTAAATAATCCCACTAAAAGGTGACCCATTTAAAACTAGCATACATATCCATGAATTTTGTTTATAGACAGAAATGTATCCAAATAATTTTTAAATGTATCTAGGGTATTGGCATTCACTACCTCCTTTGGTAATGAGTTCCACACTTTTATTGCTCTTACAGTGAAAAAACGTTTCTGTTGCAGGAAATTAAATCTCCTTTCCTCCAACCTTAAATTGTGACCTCTGGTCACAAACAATTTTCTTGGAATAAACAGAGCTTCTGCCATCTCTGTATATGGGCCTTGAATATATTTATATAAAGTAATCATGTCACCTCTTAAGCGCCTTTTTTCTAAAGAAAACAGACCCAGTTTGGCTAGCCTCTCCTCATAGGTTAAATTCTCCAATCCCCTTATTAGCTTTGTGGCCCTTCTCTGGACTTTTTCTAGTTCTGCAATATCTTTTTTTGCGATTGGTCCCCAGAACTGCACTCCATACTCAAGGTGAGGTCTTACCAGGGCTTTATATAGTGACAGAATTATGCTTTCCTCCCTTGAGTCAATGCCTCTTTTAATACATGCTAGTATCTTATTAGCCTTTGAAGCTGCTGCCCTGCATTGTGCACCCATCTTTAGCTTGTTATCTATTACTACCCCCAAATCCCTTTCCTCCTGTGTTTGGCTAAGTCTTGTCCCATTTAAATAATATGTTGCCTGCTTATTTTTTACTTCCAAAATGTAGAACCTTGCATTTTCCCGTATTAAATCTCATTTTCCATTTACCTGCCCATACTTCTAATTTTTGCAGGTCCCTTTGTAACGAAAGTTCATCCTGCTCTGACCTAATAACCTTACTTAACTTAGTATCATCTGCAAAAATAGAGATGTCGCTATTTAATCCTAGCTCCAAGTCATTTATAAAAATATTAAAAAGAATAGGGCCTAGCACTGATCCCTGGGGTACTCAACTGATTACCTTTGTCCAATCTGAGTATGATCCATTTACTACTACTCGTTGCTCCCTATCTTTTATCCAGTTATTTATCCACAAACTAACATTTTCAGCTATTCCCAGTCTCCTAATTTTGTGCATTAATCTCTCATGTGGCACTGTATCAAACGCCTTTGCAAAAAGTATATCACATCAACTGATTCGCCTTTATCTATATTTTTACTCACTTCCTCATAGAATCTAATTAGATTAGTTTGACATGATCTATTTCTCCTAAAACCATGTTGATTAGAACTCATAATCTTGTTTACACAAATATGCTCATCAATATAATCCCTTATAATCCCTTCAAATATCTTCCCCACTATTGATGTCAGACTAACTGATCTATAGCTTCCTGGATCATCCCTACTTCCCTTTTTGAAGAGTGGCACCACATCAGCTTTACGTCAATCCTTGAGTACCATGCCTGAGGATAATGAATCTTGAAAAATTAAGAGTAGAGGATTGTCTATAACAGTGCTAAATTCCCTTAACACCCTTGGGTGTATTCCATCTGGGCCTGGAGTTTTATTTACCTTATTAATTTGTTCCTGATATCTTCTATACATAAGCCAATTAATGGTATGGGCTGGCATGTTCTATTTTGTTCCAAAGTATCATCCAATTTATTATTATTATTATTATCGGTTATTTGTAGAGCGGTAACAGATTCTGCAGCGCTATAAACAGAGGGGAGTATAAAACAATTAAGGGATAAAGTGGGTAGAGGGCCCTGCCAAGAGTTGCACTGTTGTAATCCACTCTTAAGAAGGTGATCTACAAACAGCTGGGCTCTTAGGCTTACATGCTGAAGGGGCTCAGGGGATAGCAATGTAGGAGTGGAACTGGTATAAAGTAAGGTTAGCATAGGTTGTATGCATCCTTGAACAGCAGAGTCTTTAGGGAGTGTTTGAAGCTTTCAAAACTAGGGGAGAGTCTTGTGAGGTGAGGCAGAGAGTTCCACAAGATGGGAGCCAGTCTGGAGAAGTCCTGTAAACGGGAGTGCAATGAGGTAACCAGAGAGGAGGAGAGGAGGAGGTCATGAGCAGAGCGAAGGGGACAGGAGGGAGAGTATCTGGAGACAAGGTCTGAGATATAGGGGGGAGCAGTGCAGTTGAGGGCTTTGTATGTCAGAGTGAGAATTTTGTTTTTGATCCTAGAGGCAAGAGGAAGCCAGTGAAGGGATTGGCAGAGAGGAGCAGCAGATGAAGAGCGACGTGTAAGGAAGATAAGTCTGGCAGAGGCATTCAGTATGGATTGTAAGGGAGCTAGGCGGCAGGTGGGGAGACCAGAGAGGACAGAGTTGCAGTAATCAAGGCGGGAAAGAATGAGAGAGTGGATTAAAATCTCAGTTGTGTCTTGTGTAAGGAAATGTCTAATTTTGGAGATGTTTTTAAGGTGGAAGCGGCAGGCTTTAGCCAAGGACTGAATATGAGGAGTGAAGGAAAGATCGGAGTCAAATGTGACCCCGAGACATCGGGCATGCGGGGTAGGGGTAATGATGGAGTTGACAGTTATAGAGATATTGGGGGTGGAGATTTTGGAAGAAAGGGGGAAAATGAGGAGCTCAGTTTTGGAGAGCTTTAGCTTGAGGTAGTGGGAGGACATCCAGGAAGAGATGTGAGAAAGACAGTTAGTGACACGGGTTAGCAAGGAAGGAGATAGGTCTGGTGCAGAGAAGTAGATTTGGGTGTCATCGGCATACAAATGATATTGGAAACCGTGGGACTTAATTAGGGAGCCTAGTGATGATGTATAGATTGAGAAGAGAAGGGGACCAAGGACAGAGCCTTGCGGTACTCCGACAGAAATTGGTGACGGGGCAGAGGAGGCCCCAGAGAAGGCTACACTGAAGGTATGGTTTGATAGGTAGGAAGAGAGCTGCAAAAGGGCTGTGTCACAGATTCCAAAGAATTGCAGTGTTTGGAGCAAAAGAGGGTGGTCGACAGTGTCAAAGGCTGCGGACAGATCAACGAGGATAAGCAGAGAGAAGTGACCTTTTGATTTTGCTGTAAGTAGGTCGTTGGTGACCTTAACAATAGCTGTCTCTGTGGAGTGATAGGGTCGAAATCCAGATTGCAGCGGGTCAAGAAGGGAGTTTAACGTAAGGAAATGGGATAGGCGTGCATATACTAGTTTTTCGAGAAGCTTTGAAGCAAGAGGGAGGAGGGAAATAGGGCGATAGTTGGATGGGGAGGTAGGATCAAGGGAAGGTTTTTTTGAGGATAGGTGTGACCAGTGCATGTTTCATCGATGAAAGAAATGTACCAGTGCTGAGGGAGAGGTTGAAAATATGTGTTAGTATAGGGGTAAGGGTAGCAGAGAGGGAGGGGAGTAGCTGTGAGGGGATAGGGTCAAGGGGACAGGTAGTGAGGTGAGAGAGCAGTATAAGTGCCGAAACTTCTTCCTCAGTAACAGGAGAGAATGAACTAAGTTTCAGGTTATGAGGGTTGTGGTTGAGTGAGAGCATTTGAGGGGGGGAGAGAATGGAATTATGTTGAGAGCTGATTTCATGTCTGATGGAGTCAATTTTGTTAATGAAGTGACTGGCAAAGTCTTGAGCTGATAGAGAAGTTGTATTAGGAAGTGGGGGAGGGCGGTGGAGAGTATTGAAAGTGGAGAACAGACGTTTTGGGTTTGAAGAAAGATTAGAGATAAGAGTAGAGAAGTAGTGTTGCTTGTGGAGATTAAGGGCAGAATAGTAGCAGTTCAAGATGAATTTGTAATGAAGAAAATCAGCTGAACTCCGTGATTTTCTCCAATGCCGTTCAGCAGTACTGGAACATCTGCGTAGGTACCGTGTCAGAGGAGTATGCCAGGGCTGGGGATGAGTGTGTGATTTCCGAGCAATGGTAAGAGGGGCGAGATTGTCAAGGACGGATATAAGGGTGGAGTTATAGTGGCAGATAGATTGTTCAGGGCAGGAAAAGGAGGAGAAGGATGAGAGGAGCGGTTTAAGGGAATTAGCAAGTTGTTGCTGATCTAAAGACATAATGCTTCTGTGAAGTTTGGTGTGAGGAGTAGAAGGAAGGAGAGTTATAGGAAGGGATGATATGTTGCAAGTAAGGAGATGGTGGTCAGAAAGAGGAAAAGGGGAGTTTGAGAAGTTTGAGAGAGTGCATCGATAGCTAAAGATCAGGTCAAGAAGGCTACCTGTAGTAAGTTAGAGGGCAGTTGTTGCAGCTTAGTGGAAAAGTCTGTGTATTTTCTCTGAGTTTGGGAGAGGATGTGTTGGAAATCAAACTAAAGGAGAGAGATATTAGGTTAATGATGGTCCAGCAAGAGTGTGTTAAAGGAGTGGGAGGGTACATTTAAGCTGGGGGTCAATCATGCAGAAACAGAAAAAAAAAAAAACATCAACAAAATATTACAGAGATCAGAATGAGACTGAGGTATACCAGGGGTGAAATAAAACCATTAAACAAATATACAGAAAACTGTGCAATGGCTGCTTAAACTAACTTTTCATAATGGCAGACAAAAAATTGATAAAATATGCAATGAGCTAGAGGTATGCAAATTATGACTAGCACAGCCTGTAATTACAGAGTCATGGTAGTATATACATTTAAAATAAAAACAAAACAAAAGGAATTATCACTAAATATACAAACACATACAATAAAACAACTTGGTAGGTAAAATATAATGAAGCTGTTTTCCAGAAGGCTACCTGTAGTAAGTTAGAGGGCAGTTGTTGCAGCTGAGTGGAAAAGTCTGTGTATTTTCTCTGAGTTTGGGAGAGGATGTGTCGGAAATCAAACTGTAGTAAGTTAGAGGGCAGTTGTTGCAGCTGATTGGAAAAGTCTGTGTATTTTCTCTGAGTTTGGGAGAGGATGTGTTGGAAATCAAACTGTAGTAAGTTAGAGGGCAGTTGTTGCAGCTGAGTGGAAAAGTCTGTATTTTCTCTGAGTTTGGGAGAGGATGTGTTGGAAATCAAACTGTAGTAAGTTAGAGGACAGTTGTTGCAGCTGAGTGGAAAAGTCTGTGTATTTTCTCTGAGTTTGGGAGAGGATGTGTTGGAAATCAAACTGTAGTAAGTTAGAGGGCAGTTGTTGAAGCTGAGTGGAAAAGTCGATGGCCTAGATTTGGAGTTTTGTCGGTAACGACCCGAAAAACTAACGCCGGCTTTTTTCTGGCCGCACCATAAAAATAACTCTGGTATTGAGAGTCCACATAAAGGCTGCGTTAGGCTCCAAAAAAGGAGCGTAGAGCATTTTTAACGCAGCTTCAACTCTCGATACCAGAGTTGCTTACGGACGCGGCCAGCCTCAAAAACGTGCTCGTGCATGATTCCCCCATAGGAAACAATGGGGCTGTTTGAGCTGAAAAAAAACCAAACACCTGCAAAAAAGCCGCGTTCAGCTCCTAACGCAGCCCCATTGTTTGCTATGCGGTAACCCTTCCTACGTCTGCACTTAACACTCTAACATGTACCCCGAGTCTAAACACCCTTAACCTTACACTTATTAACCCCTAATCTGCCGCCCCCGCTATCGCTGACCCCTGCATATTATTATTAACCCCTAATCTGCCGCTCCGTAAACCGCCGCTACTTACATTATCCCTATGTACCCCTAATCTGCTGCCCTAACATCGCCGACCCCTATATTATATTTATTAACCCCTAATCTGCCCCCCACAATGTCGCCTCCACCTGCCTACACTTATTAACCCCTAATCTGCCGAGCGGACCTGAGCGCTACTATAATAAAGTTATTAACCCCTAATCCGCCTCACTAACCCTATCATAAATAGTATTAACCCCTAATCTGCCCTCCCTAACATCGCCGACACCTAACTTCAATTATTAACCCCTAATCTGCCGACCGAATCTCGCCACTATTCTAATAAATGTATTAACCCCTAAAGCTAAGTCTAACCCTAATACTAACACCCCCCCTAAGTTAAATATAATTTAAATCTAACGAAATTAATTAACTCTTATTAAATATATTATTCCTATTTAAAGCTAAATACTTACCTGTAAAATAAATCCTAATATAGCTACAATATAAATTATAATTATATTATAGCTATTTTAGGATTTATATTTATTTTACAGGTAACTTTGTATTTATTTTAACCAGGTACAATAGCTAAAATAGTTAAAATAATTACAAATTTACCTGTAAAAGAAATCCTAACCTAAGTTACAAATAAACCTAACACTAGACTATCAATAAATTAATTAAATAAACTACCTACAATTACCTACAATTAACCTAACACTACACTATCAATAAATTAATTAAATACAATTGCTACAAATAAATACAATTAAATAAACTAGCTAAAGTACAAAAAATAAAAAAAAACTAAGTTACAAAAAATAAAAAAATATTTACAAACATAAGAAAAATATTACAACAATTTTAAACTAATTACACCTACTCTAAGCCCCCTAATAAAATAACAAAGACCCCCAAAATAAAAAAATGCCCTACCCTATTCTAAATTACTAAAGTTCAAAGCTCTTTTACCTTACCAGCCCTGAACAGGGCCCTTTGCGGGGCATGCCCCAAGAAATACAGCTCTTTTGCCTGTAAAAAAAAACATACAATACCCAAGCCCCCCAACATTACAACCCACCACCCACATACCCCTAATCTAACCCAAACCCCCCTTAAATAAACCTAACACTAAGCCCCTGAAGATCATCCTACCTTGTCTTCACCATACCAGGTTCACCGATCGGTCCAGAAGAGCTCCTCCGATGTCCTGATCCAAGCCCAAGCGGGGGGCTGAAGAGGTCCATGATCCGGCTGAAGTCTTCATCCAAGCGGGGCAGAAGAGTTCTTCCATCCGATTGAAGTCTTCATCCAAGCGGCATCCATCCGGAGCGAAGCGGCAGCATCCTGAAGACCTCCACCGCGGAACATCCATCCTGGCCGACGACTGAACGACGAATGACGGTTCCTTTAAATGACGTCATCCAAGATGGCGTCCCTCGAATTCCGATTGGCTGATAGGATTCTATCAGCCAATCGGAATTAAGGTAGGAATATTCTGATTGGCTGATGGAATCAGCCAATCAGAATCAAGTTCAATCCGATTGGCTGATCCGATCAGATTGAGCTCGCATTCTATTGGCTGTTCCGATCAGCCAATAGAATGCAAGCTCAATCTGATTGGCTGATCGGATCAGCCAATCGGATTGAACTTGATTCTGATTGGCTGATTCTGATTGGCTGATTATATTGTAGCTATATTAGGATTTATTTTACAGGTAAGTATTTAGCTTTAAATAGGAATAATATATTTAATAAGAGTTAATTAATTTAGTTAGATTTAAATTATATTTAACTTAGGGGGGTGTTAGTATTAGGGTTAGACTTAGCTTTAGGGGTTAATACATTTATTAGAATAGCGGCGAGATTCGGTCGGCAGATTAGGGGTTAATAATTGAAGTTAGGTGTCGGCGATGTTAGGGAGGGCAGATTAGGGGTTAATACTATTTATGATAGGGTTAGTGAGGCAGATTAGGGGTTAATAACTTTATTATAGTAGCGCTCAGGTCCGGTCGGCAGATTAGGGGTTAATAAGTGTAGGCAGGTGGAGGCGACGTTGTGGGGGGCAGATTAGGGGTTAATAAATATAATATAGGGGTCGGCGGTGTTAGGGGCAGCAGATTAGGGGTACATAAGGATAACGTAGGTGGCAGCGCTTTGCGGTCGGCAGATTAGGGGTTAATAAGTGTAGGCAGGTGGAGGCGACATTGAGGGGGGCAGATTAGGAGTTAATAAATATAATACAGGGGTCGGCGGTGTTAGGGGCAGCAGATTAGGGGTACATAAGTATAACGTAGGTGGCGGTCGGCAGATTAGGGGTTAAAACATTTTTTCGAGTGTCGGCGATGTGGGGGGACCTCGGTTTAGGGGTACATAGGTAGTTTATGGGTGTTAGTGTACTTTAGAGCACAGTAGTTAAGAGCTTTATAAACCGGCGTTAGCCCAGAAAGCTCTTAACTACTGACTTTTTTCCTGCGGCTGGAGTTTTGTCGTTAGATGTCTAACGCTCACTTCAGAAACGACTCTAAATACCGGAGTTAGAAAAATCCCATTGAAAAGATAGGATACGCAATTTACGTAAGGGGATCTGCGGTATGGAAAAGTCGCGGCTGGAAAGTGAGCGTTAGACCCTATTTTGAGTGACTCCAAATACCGGCGATAGCCTAAAACCAGCGTTAGGAGCCTCTAACGCTGGTTTTCACGGCTACCACCAAACTCCAAATCTAGGCCTGTGTATTTTCTCTGAGTTTGGGAGAGGATGTGTTGGAAATCAAACTAAATGGTTCCTCTCTTGTGTATACTGAAGAAAAAAACTGGTTTAGTATCTCAGCCTTCTCCCTGTCACTGTTAATCATGCTACCCTTCCCGCGTTTTAATGTACCTATATTGTCTTTCTTAGATTTTTTGCTATTTATGTACTTAAAGAACCTTTTAGGGTTAGATTTAGAATCCTTTGCAATTAATTTTTCATTTTCAATTTTGGCTAATTTGATTGTTTTTTTGCATGCTTTGTTACATTCCTTATAAATATGGAATTTTGAGTCTGTACTATTTTCTTTGAATAATTTAAATGCCCTACGTTTTTTCCTAATTTCTCTTAACACATTTATATTGAGCCACATTGGATTGGATTTTTTATTTTTATAACCATATGGTATTTGTTGATATGTATATTTATTTAACAAAGTTTTAAATGTTATCCTTTTATCCTCTGTATTTTTATTAGAGAATACTTTGTCCCAATTTATATTATTTAATGATTTCCTTAAATCATTGAATTTTGCTTTCTTAAAATTAAATGTCTTGGTTAAACCTTTAAGACACTGCTTATGAAAAGAAATTTAAAATGTGACCATGTTATGATCACTGTTACCCAAATGTTTTTTGACTTCTATGTTTGATATTATATTATTTGATAGCACTAAATCCAATATAGCGTTACTCCTAGTTGGCTCCTCTATTAATTGTGAGAAGAAGTTATCCCTGAGAACATTTATAAATCTATTCCCCTTAGCTGAATTACTAGTTTCATTGGCCCAGTTTATATCAGGGTAGTTAAAATCTCCCATAATTACAGCACTGTTATTAGCAGCCTTACCTATTTGTATTAGTAGTTGAGTTTCATCCAAGTCACTAATGTTGGGGGGCTTGTAGCATGTTCCTAGTAATATTTTTTTAGTATTCCCCCCCCACTCTTTATTTCCACCCACATGGTCTCTACATTGTCGCCTGTATCAGAAATATCTTCCCTTATTGTAGGTTTAAGGTTAGGTTTAATATACATGCAGATTCCTCCACCCCTTTTCTTATTTCTGTCCCTCCTAAATAAAGTATACCCCTCTCTTCCTTGAGATATTAAAGGACTGACAGATTCACAGACTGATCGCTATATTCTTTTGTGTTCTAACTGACCCACCCCCCCTTTGCCTAGTTTAAAAGGTTCTCTAAACGTGCTACCATCCTTTCCCCCAACACACCTGCACCCATGTAATTCAGATGCAATCCATCCATACTGTACAAATTGTACCCAAGTGAAAAGTCAGCCCAGTGCTCTAAAAATTCAAACCCCTCATTTTTACACCATGTTTTTTTTTTTATTTTTTTATTTTTATTGAGACAACATATTGTACAGTAATATTGCCTGCAAATACAGAATTGAATTTACATAGATATGTCATTGAAACATACAATTAAAATGTGAGGAATTAAATACTTTTATGCTGTGGTAAGCGATGATAAATGAAAATAAGAATGAGAGCAGATCTAGGCATTAGATAGGTCTCTTTTCTGGAAGTTGTATATGTAGATTTTGGTATTGTGTCTGTGTTTAAAGATGATATTGGTACTCTTTTTCATTCAAATAAAGAACGCTAAAATTTATATAAGGCGGACATGATAGGTGGGAGAAAGAAGAGAAAAAAAAAAAGGGAAAGGAGAGGAGGGTGTGGGGGAGTGGAAGATGATTAATAGGTCTAAGGTGGGGTCTGAGTGTTTGAGGACCAGTTGGGGAACTTTGTGAGCCATGGCAGCCAAATTTTGTGGAAAGCGTTGGTGTGGTCGAGTACTCTATACGAGTATTGTTCCATTTGGCCGATGTAATGTGTACATGCGATTACCTGGGAAAGAGTTGGTGGTTTCTCCTCCCTCCAAGCCCTTGCCAGGGTCAATTTTGTGGCCATGAGGACATACATCGTGAGTGCTTCTCCAGGGGGAGTGAGGTTGGGCATCTGCATGTGTAAGAGGGTAACTTCAGGGGTAAATGGGGGGGACGAGACCGAGTGTCCGGAGAAGTGCAAATACTTTTTTCCATAGTGGCTGAATTACTGGGCATGTCCACCATATGTGGAGCGGGGAACCAAGCATCTTACATTTTCTCCAGCACTCAGGGGATTGTGAGTGGTAAATCATGTGTAGGATAGTTGGCACAAGGTGCCAGCGAACCAAGATCTTATAATGTAGTTCCCATAGTGTGGCACAATGGAGTATCTTTTTGGTTATTTTGATTCTGGCGTGCCAATCCTCTAGGGTAAGAGTGAGCCTGATTTTTCTCTTCCAAGCCTGGTGTTGTGAGATTTTATGTGAAGGAGTCGGGTTAATAAGTATATTGTAGTGAAGGGACAGGAGGTGTCGGTGAGCGTGAGCTCCTCTCCATGCCCTCTCCCAAGTGGTGCATGGGCGCAGTGTCTGTTTGGGATAACCCCATGTACGTAAGCGGGTGCTCAAGCGGAATCCCTCAAAATGCAACTTGGGTGGGAGTCGGAATTTAGCGCACACTGCTGGGTGCGAGAGCCATTTGTCATCTTCATAGAGGTCAGAGACCTGTAATGTGTGCGTCTGTGGCCATAGGTCATAGTGGGAGTCTGGGAGGCAATAAAGAGCAGCAGGAATTGTCATGGCGGGGGAGGGGTGAGGGGATATGTCTGGGTAGTGTCTGATCTGGTCCCAGAATCGTAGTGAATGTCTAAAGATAGGGTGTAGGTCGTCAACGTCTCGTCTATGGTGGGGGGGAATCCAAATTATATCGGAGAGGGTTATACCCGAAGGCAGCAGCGAGGACTCTAGAGAATACCAGCTAAGATGTCTCTCAGGATCATTCCAGTGGAGAATGTGTGAGAGTCTTGCGGCATTGTAATATGAGATCACATTTGGGAGAGCAAGGCCTCCTTGTAAAATCGGCTTTTCTAGTGTGCGACCCGATGTCCTGGGTCGGCGGTCTCTCCACACATATGAAGTGATTAGACTTTGGAATCTATTAAGGAGTGCTCTCGGGATGTTGTAAGGTATAGATCTAAAGAGATAAGTAATCTTGGGAAGAAAGGACATCTTTATCGCGGCAATGCGACCTGTCCAAGAAATCTCCCTAAACTCCCACGAATCAAGAAGTCTCCTGAATTCCGGGAGTCTGTCAGTGTAATTCTGCGCTACGGTGGCCAGAGGGTCTGGGCTAAGGTGGACTCCTAGGATCTTGAGCGAGGAAGATTTCCATTGGAAATGATAAGTGGACTGCAGCAAGGAAAGAGTTTGTGGAGGGATGTTTATGGGGAGGGCTTCAGGTTTGGTCACATTAAGTTTATAGAAACATAGTGAGCCGAATTTCTCTAGAATAGTGAAAACTGCAGGGAGGGAAGTGTTAGGTGAGGTCAGGAAAAGAGTAATGTCATCTGCATAGAGGGAGATTTTATGGATATGCGGTCCTATGGCTAATCCTGTGGTCTGAGGGTCTATTCTGATAGATTGAGCTAGGGGTTCTATGGTGAGGGCAAACAGTAGTGGGGAGAGGGGACACCCCTGTCTGGTACCATTTGCGATGGTGAATTTGGGAGACTGGAACCCTACCCCACGAACAGTGGCCGTTGGGTGATCATAGAGGGTTTGGACTGCACCTACAAAAGAGGCGGGAAAGCCAAAGATGGTCATGACCTCCCATAGGAACTCCCACCTGACCCTGTCAAACGCTTTTTCTGCGTCTAGCGACAGGGCCAGGAAGGGGACCTCTCGGCGATCTGCATGATGAAGGACATCTAGAATTCGCCTGGTTGCATCGACGCCTTCTCTATTCAGGATAAATCCAACCTGGTCACTCGCTATAAGGGAGGGAATTACTCTTGCGACCCTATTAGCTAGGAGTTAGGCATATATTTTTGTGTCAATATTAATCAGTGAGATCGGCCGATAGCTGCTGCAAAGATCAGGTGGTTTACCAGGTTTTAAAATGGTAACTATAACAGCTTCTAGAAATTCAGCTGCAAAGGGGGTTCCTGAAAATACCTCTTGGAAGAACTTACCAAGGATAGGAGTAAACTGAGGCAAAAAGGTTTTGTAAAACCTAGCTGTGAAGCCGTCTGGGCCAGGAGCTTTCCCCAATTTTAGATTGCGTATAATTTTTGAGATTTCTTGTGTGGTGATCGGAGACACCAGAGGGGAAGAATCCTCGAGCGATAATGAGGGGAGGGCGAGGGATCTAAGGAACTCAGAGATATGCTGAACTGGACAGGCGAAGATTCTAAATTGGACTCGATGTTGTAGAGGTCGGAATAGTATTGTCTGAAGATGTTGCCAATTTCACGAGGGGCAGTGACCTGTGTCCCTAGTGGGGTTCGTATAGACATAATTCTGGCTTGGGCTGTGCGATTTTTAAGTTTGTTGGCTAAAAGCGTGGAGGCTTTATTGCCGAAGTGGTGGTAGATTCTTCTATACTTCTCTAAGATGGATTGGGTTTTCTTGAGTTCAAGAGTTTGAATTTGTTTCATTGTTTCTGAAATTTTGTCATTGATAGAGGGGGAGTATGTGTGAGAGATGTCTGCTCTAAGGTGGCGGAGCTGGATATTCAGGGAAGATAAAGTGGCCTTGCTTTTTGCCGTGCCTCCCATTCGAATTGGATGAGGTGGCCCCTCATCACTGCCTTCAAGGCAGCCCACCGGGTTTGAGCTGAGGTCTGGTCATTGTCATTAAGGGATATGTAATCTGTGATTATATTCTGAAGAGCAGTCTTGAGGTGTGGGTCTGTAAGAGTCCAGTCCTGTAAGCGCCAGGTGAAAGGAGGTGGGCTAGTATGTGGGCCTATGTGTATATGAAGTGAATCATGGTCTGACCACGAGATGGGGGAGATGGTCACAGAATGAATATCATCAAGGAATTTAGCGCATACAAAAAAGTAATCTATGCGTGTGTGTGATCTATGTGGGAAAGAGTAGAAGGTGAATGCCTTATCTTGTGGGTGCAGGGCGCGCCAAGTGTCATATAAATCATGTAGCGCTATTAATGATTGGAAGGCTGAGGATAGTGAATGAGTTGCTCTATCATTTCTAGAGAGTGGAGGTCCCTGTCTGTCCATGTGGACATCCCAAATGAGATTGAAGTCTCCTCCCAATATGAAGTCTCCCTGCTGTATAGTAGCCATATACTTCAGAAGAGTTCTGAGGAAATTGACTTGTTTACTATTCGGTGCGTATATGTTAAGGAGGGTCACTAAGTGGGTATTTATTCTACAGACAGCAATAATGTAGCGTGCTTGGGGTCTGATTCAATATGGATCTGATCGTAATGGACATTTTTGCCCATATAAATAGCGACCCCTCTAGATTTCGATGGGAATGTGGCGTCAAGGAGTGTTGGGTAATGTTTGGAGGTGTATCGTTTGCTATATTCGGGAGTCCAGTGTGTCTCTTGAATGAAGGCAATGTCTATGCGGTTCTTGCATAAAAAGTTAAATAGAAGGCTGCGTTTGGTAGGGGAATTTAATCCCTGAACATTGAGGGTTAGAAGATGTAGGTCTTTCATGGCGGAACTGAATTATGTTCTGTGGGTGGGGGCAAGGGGAAAAAAGAAGGGGGAGAGAGGGGAAGAAAAAAAAAAATGGCATGGAGTCCGAAGAGTGTAGAAGAGTACTATTTATGGAGACAGGGAGCTAGAGTTAACTTCACTTTCTGAGGTATATTTTCCAGGGAAAGGAAGACAGCGGGCCAGAGCCGCTTTGGTTAAAGGAAGGGAAGGGGTGTGGATAGGAAGGGAAAGTGGGGATGTATTAGAGGACCGTGAATTGAGTAAATGTAAATGTAGGGGTAAGGGGAGAAAGCTAAGGAAGGGGGGGTGGGAGGGGGGGGCAGAGCCTTGAGTGTATATTCAGTGGGGGATTAATGTGAAGATGGGTGGAGGAGCCAACCGGTTATGAGGGGGGGAGGATGAGAGTATGGAATAGAGCTAGAAGAAATATTCTCTCAAAGAACCAGGAGAAGGGCTATAAGTGTAGCGGATAACTCTTAGGAGAACATCAGGAGAGATCTGAGACTTGGGGTGGTGGGGTGGAGACCCTGGAGTGCCACTCTGAAGCTGAGGGGTTCAGATCACCTGTTTTTCCCTTTTTCCTGGGAGGAAGACCAGGGGGGCCAGTGAGTTCCCAAGTGGTGAGGAGTTTCATACCTTGTTCTATGGAGGAGATTGTGTGGGAGGAATCTTGATATTGTACATGCAACTTAACGGGGAATCCCCATCTGTATTTGATCTTGTGTTGTCTGAGGGCTAGGGTGAACTGATGAAAAGTCCTCCTCTTGGCCAGCGTGTATGGGGATAAGTCGGGGAAGATCTGCAACTTGTTATAAGGTTCCTTGAAGGGTCTGTTGGTGAAAGAGGCTCTCATGATCCTTTTCTTAGTGGTATAGTAATGTAGACGTACAATGACGTCTCTGGGGGTGTCAAATACGGAATTACGGGGACGTGTGGACCTGTGTGCTCTGTCCATCAAGAAATCCTGATCTGTGGAGGAGTCCAGGATATCTTTAAACAGTGTAACCAGATATTTTTGGAGGTCTGATGAGGGGACATCCTCCGGGATGCCGCGGATCCTAAGGATGTTGCGGCGGGATCTATCTTCGTTATCCGCCAGTTTGGATTCGAGATCTGACATTTGCTCTGCCAGTGACTGAGAGTAAGCCAGGAGGTTGGCATGGTCAGTTGCGAGATCTTCATGCTTTCTCTCAAGGATTTCAGTTCTCTCTCCCAAGGAGGAGATCTCTCGTTTCAGTTCGCCAACTGATTGGCAGAGCTCTTGCCTTAGGGATGAGTAGTGAGTGTCCATTTTATCAGTTAAGATTTTAATAGATTCTAAAAAGGTAGACTGAGATAGTGTTGTTTTATCTTTGCAAAATACCTCTGATCTAGGGTTATCCACCACTGGAGCCGCTGAATCTCTGGAGTCTTCCCCTGAGAGGTCAGGGTCTGAGAAGTTTTAACTGTGAAAATGATCCGTAAGAGTCCTCTTAGGGTTTTCCTGGTGCTTTGGTTTTCTTTTGATAGACTGAGCCATACTATAAGTGAGCGGTTCCCGGATTACCAAAGAATTCATGTTTAATGATGTAAACTTGAGGCCTCTGAACCAGTAATAGATGAAATTTGGGGAAACGCCACCCCCGCCCTCTCCAAGCTAGGTGCCCTAGCCCATCATTTTCTTATGTCAAAGTATAAATAGGAAAGTCCAGTAATCCACTGCTAGACTGCAGTATAGATGAGTGACTCCCCCTCTCCTGGGGCTATACCACCTCTGGGCGAGACCGGTAAAAGGAGTTAGGATATGACCCGCGCCTTGGAGTGGACGTGGGAAAGGGGGGAGAGGGGGACGTCTAGGAGGGCAGAGATGCGGCTTTTGTATTGCTTATGTAGAGTTTCTGCAAAGACACTTTATTAAAATGAGAATTCCTTATGAAGATAACAAGTGATTTGGGTGTTATACAATCTCTGTAGGTTATGGTAGGTGCAAAGATGATTAGGTGGTTGCAGAGGTTCTAAAGGGAGCTGTGACTGCAAATGGTATTCCTAGGTATTAGGCTTGTAGCCTACAGAATCAGCAGACCGTGTTAGAAAAGGGGATTACAACTGCCAGAGAGAGGTGTAAACAGCTAGATGCTGCTGCAGTGTTGTGCAATCCTCAGGTGGGGGGAGCTAGGCCGCGAGACATCATTTCACTGCAGGGAGAGGGGGCTAAGCATGACATATAGAGAAAGTCGCATATAAAGTTCTGCCACCCAGGTCAGTAGATTTAGGCAGTGTACTCACTTCTGTTAGGCCGGAGTCAGGGATTCCTTATGAGCTGCAGTGCAGGTATGGTGTGTGCGGGCAGCTGCAGGGAATCATCACCGGTGCAGATCTCGTGTGTTGGGCTGCCTTCTAGGCTAACTCTGAGGTGCCGCGCCAGGCTGCAAGAGGGGAGATATCAGGTCCCGCTGCCTGATGCAATATACCCGGGACTAGAGGAGGTGAGTTAAGTGTGCGCGTTAGCGCAGATGTTCCAGAGGCTCCGTGTGACACCTTGCATGGACGGAGGTCTGACAAAAATGGCCGCTGTTCGCGGGCTTTTGCGGTGTCCTGTCTTTTTAGTCCCTAGTGATAGAGCAGCGTTGCAAGGGTCTGAAGGGTGACCGGACCGCCACCAGATGTCAGCGGGTAAGCAGGGTAGGTGATAACGGATCCAAGTCAGATTCCGGTGCTGCGGTGAAGCCAGGTAAATAGCTCCAGTACTGTATAGTGTGGATAAGGGCTCGGTCCCAGAGAGATCGCCACAGAATAGGGTATAGGGGTAGTGGAGGATGTGATATGCCAAATTAGGTAAAATTTGGGGGTCTATTTGATCATTTAACTTATGTTTTGGGCGATGGTAGCAGGGGAGCTCTAGCTCTATGCGTCCTCACTGCTCTGTAGTTGGCTCCGCCCCCCTACACCATGTTTTTAACCATGAATTAACAGACCTTAGCTCCTTCTGCCTTACTGAATTAGCACACTGCACTGGTAATATCTCAGAAAATATTACTTTGGAGGACCTTGCTTTAAGCTTGCTACCTAACTTCCTGAAGTCATTTTTTAGGACTCTCCATCTCCCGCTGATTCCTTCATTAGTACCAATATGTACCATGACTGCAGGATTAGACCCACATCCCTCAAACAATCTATCAATACGCTCCACAATTTGCCTAACACGAGCCCCTGGAAGACAGCAAACTGTTCTATTTAAAGGGTCTGGATGACAAATTACCCTATCAACCTTCCTAATAATAGAGTCTCCTATCACCAACATCTGTCTCAGGCCCTGACTTGTATGTCCCTCTTCCATGAATGAAGGACTGTTAACTATTGTATGCCCCTCTACCATGTCTGAACGACTGCCTACCATAGTATACTGCTCTTCCACAACTAAAGGACTGTTCACTATACTAGGCAAAACAGCCCTCTCTGACACTGCCACCCCTGAACTGATATCCCCAACATCTTCACTTCATCTGGCAAATCTGTTGGGGTGTCCCAGCTCAGAACTGGCCTGTCTCTTCCGCTTACCTTTACCTCGCCCTCTAACTGTGACCCAGCTACATCCTGGAGTCTCCTCATCTGAATCCTCCCCATTCCCACTACTAGAACCATTAACAATTATCTCAGTCCTATCCATTTCCCTTTCAAGTGTCTGAATTTCATGCAGTGTTGCAATTCATTCCTCCAGAACCCCAATATGAGTTTCTAAAGAGACAATATGCTCATATTTACCACAAACATATAATCCCTGAAGTGGCTGCTCCAGTGATGCAAACATATGGTGAGCTGTATACTGAATAAGATTCTCACACATTCTTGCTAAAATATTTAACTTAAAAGTAAAAAAAAAAAAAATATATTTCCCCTTGGTTACTCCACATCCTTGTTTGCCTAACTACCTTGGTTAGCTAACTATTATACTTACACAGATAATCTTACTTTAACAGAGAATCAATACAGCAGACCCACTTAGAGCAAGTTCAACAAAGTTAATGTGCTAAATTTATAGGCTTGCAGCAAGGCCCACACAGGTGAAAATAACCCCTCCCCTAATTACCCAAACAGGAAACAAAAAAAATAAAAAAAAGGGAATGGAAGAAATAAAATGTTTTTCTTTTTTTAAAAATGCAACCCTTGAAAAACAAAATATTTATAAATTAAATTGGTTAGCTAACTATTATACTTAAACAGATAATCCTACTTTAACAGAGAATCAATACAGCAGACCCACTTAGAGCAAGCTCAACAGAGTTAATGTGCTAAATGTATAGGCTTGCAGCAAGGCACACACAGGTGAAAATAACCCCTCCCCTAATTACCCACACAGGAAACAAAAAAAACAAAAAAAGGGAATGGAAGAAATAAAATGTTTTTCTTTTTTAAAAATGCAACCCTTTAAAAACAAAATATTTATAAATTAGATTGGTTAGCTAACTATTATACTTAAACAGATAATCTTACTTTAACAGAGAATCAGTACAGCAGACCCACTTAGAGCAAGCTCAACAGAGTAAATGTGCTAAATTTATAGGCTTGCAGCAAGGCCCACACAGGTGAAAATAACCCCTCCCCTAATTACCCACACAGGAAACAAAAAAAACAATAAAAGGGAATGGAAGAAATAAAATGTTTTTCTTTTTTAAAAATGCAACCCTTGAAAAACAAAAATATTTATACATTAGATTGGTTAGCTAACTATTATACTTAAACAGATAATCTTACTTTAACAGAGAATCAATACAGCAGACCCACTTAGAGCAAGCTCAACAGAGTTAATGTGCTAAATTTATAGGCTTGCAGCAAGGCCCACACAGGTGAAAATAACCTCTCCCCTAATTACCCACGCAGGAAACAAAAACAAAAAAAAATGGAATGGAAGAAATAAAAATGTTTTCTTTTTTTTAAAATGCAACCCTTGAAAAACAAAATATTAATAAATTAGATTGGTTAGCTAACTATTATACTTAAACAGATAATCTTACTTTAACAGAGAATCAATACAGCAGACCCACTTAGAGCAAGATCAACAGAGTTAATGTGCTAAATTTATAGGCTTGCAGCAAGGCCCACACAGGTGGAAATAACCCCTCCCCTAATTACCCACACAGGAAACAAAAAAAACAAAAAAAGGGAATGGAAGAAATAGCTTAGGTTTTATTTTTATTTCACACGCAAGTTTGTATTTATTTTAACTAGGTAGATTAGTTAGTAAATAGTTATTAACTATTTAATAACTACCTAGTTAAAATAAATAGAAACTTACCTGTGAAATTAAACCCTGCCTTACACTAAAACCTAAAATTACAAAAAAATCTAAACACTAAAATTACTAAAAATAAAAATAACTAAATTACATAAAAAACAAATACTAAATTACAAAAAATAAGAAACAAATTATCAAAAATAAAAAAGAATTACACCTAATCTAATAGCTCTATCAAAATAAAAAAGCCCCCCCAAAATAAAAAAACCCTAGCCTACAATAAACTACCAATGACCCTTAAATGGCCTTTTGTGGGGCATTGCCCCAAAGAAATCAGCTCTTTTACCTGTAGAAAAATACAAACACCTCCCAACAGTAAAACCCACCACCCCCACAACCAACCACCCCCAAATAAAATAACTATCTAAAAATACCTAAGCTCCCCATTGCCCTGAAAAGGGCATTTGTATGGGCATTGCCTTTTTCATGTTTCTGTCATGATTTCACTTTATTCCACCATATAGCATGCTATACCTTTAAGACAAGATTAATCTACACTGCATATGCTATACCTTTTAAGGCAAGGTTTAACATTAATTAGGCACCTGTATAAATTACCAGCACTTCCTTCCATCATTGCTTGGTAATTCTAATTACTCAGAGGAGTTTCAAGCCTTACTGAAGATTCTAAATTGTACTAACCTTATGCTGATTCTGATCATTTTCACAGGAATTGTTCATGTTATAAAGCTACAACTTTTTCTTCCTCATTGTGTGTAAAGCCTGCTCCATTTTAAACTCCTCCCACTGCTGTGACAACACACCAGCATGGCTGCAAACAGAGTTTGATTTCAAACATAGCTCTACAGTTCCACTCAGACTTCTTGGATTGTTGCAGGAGAGAATTACAAGGATTTCATCATTGCTTGCAAGTACTTTCTGTGCTCAAAACTTACAAGGTACTGTTTTTCTCAAGTTACTTATTCTGTTCATTAAGGATATAAACAATAAGGTTGCCTGCTCAAATTCAATGAAAACTAGTTTCCTAACATTTTGTGCGGAATATCCTCACTGCAAATAAGGTTATAGTTTGTCCTAACAAATCTATATGTAATTACCATTACAAATATTAATGGTTAATTTACTGTCTTTTATTTATGCATAAAATAAGGTTAAGAACATATGCATACTTTGTTGTGCACAGCTATGGAAACAATCTGCCAACAAATAAGTATTGCTGCATTCTAAACCTTAGAATGAATTGAAACTACCTTGTGCTCATTGTGAAATAATTACATGTCTACAGTTGCCTTCCATTTAACTCTTATTTTCATTTGCAAGGTTTCTACTACATTACCAAATTTATTTAAACTTAATATTTATTTCTGCAGTTGTGGTTCATATTGTAATTTAAAACCTACAAAATTCTGTTGTAGGATTCAAGCCTCTCACACCCTTAAAAGGACATTTAGCTCTTTTACATGCCCAGACTCTAAACTAAAAATAAAACCCACCCAAAAAACCCTTAAATAAACCTAACACTAACCCCTGACGATCCACTTACAGTTATTGAAGTCCTGCTTGAAGGAACCATCCAGCCGGCAAGAAGTCTTCATCCAGGCGGCCTCTTCGATCTTCATCCAGCTGGCGAAGTCCTCATCCAGGCGGCAAGAAGTCTTCATCCAGACAGCATCTTCTACCTTCATCCATCCGGCGCAGAGCGGGTCAATCCTGAAGACATCCGGCGCAGAGCATCCTCTTCATACGGTCGCCTCCGTAAACTGGAACTTCAATGCAAGTGACGTCATCCAAGATGGCGTCCCTTGCATTTCTATTGACTGAAAGATTTCAAATCAGCCAATAGGATTAGAGCTGCTAAAATCTTATAGGCTGATCCAATCTTGGTCTGGGCATGTAAAAGAGCTAAATGCCCTTTTAATGGCAATGCCTATACAAAAGCCCTTTTCAGGGCAATGAGGAGCTTAGGTTTTTTTAGATAGTTATTTTATTTGGTGGGGTTGGTTGGGTGGGTGGTGGGTTTTACTGTTGGGGGGGTCTTTTTATTTTTTTTACAGGTAAAAGAGCTGATTTCTTTGGGGCAATGCCCCACAAAAGACCCTTTTAAGGGCCATTGGTAGTTTATTGTAGGCTAGGGTTTTTTTATTTTCGGGGGGGGGGCTTTTTTATTTTGATAGGGCTATTAGATTAGGTGTCATTCTTTTTTATTTTTGATAATTTGTTTCTTATTTTTCGTAATTTAGTGTTTGTTTTTTTTGTAATTAAGTTTTTTTTGTAATTAGATACTTTTTGTAATTTTTAGAGTAGTGTTAGGATTTTTTTAAAGTGTAGTTTAGTTCAATTTAATTGGTAGTTAGTTTAATTGTAGTTTAATAATTATCTTAGTTTAATTGTTAGTTTAAAATTAATTTATTTAATTTGACAGGTAAATTTTAATTTAATTTAAGATAGGGAAATTGTAATTTTAATATAAAGTTAGGGGGTCGTTAGGTTTAGGGGTTAATAGTTTATTTTAGTATATTTCGTTGTGGGGGGCTTGCGGTTTAGGGGTTAATAGGTTTATTATAGCGGCGGTGTGGGCGGACGGCAGATTAGGGGTTAATAATATTTCAATAGTGATTGCAATGCGGGAGGGCGGCGGTTTAGGGGTTAATACGTTTATTATAGTGGCAACGATGTCGGGGAGCGGCGGAATAGGGGTTAATACATTTTAATAGTGGCGGCGATGTCCGCAGCATCAGATTAGGGGTTAATACATTTATTATAGTGTTTGCAATGCGGGAGGGCATCGGTTTAGGAGTTAATAGGTAGTTTATGGTTGTTAGTGTACTTTTTAACACTTTAGTTATGAGTTTTATAGTACAGCTTTGTAACGTAAAACTCATAACTACTGACTTTAGATGGCAGTATGGATCTTGTCAGCATAGGGTGTACCGCTCACTTTTTGGCCTCCCAGGCAAACTCGTAATACCGGCGCAATGGGAGTCCCATTAAAAAAGGATTTTTTTAAAAGCACGGTACTGACGTTGCGTGACAGTCTAAAAGGTGTGCGGTACACCTATACCTACAAGACTTGTAATAGCAGCGTTAGGGAAAAAGCAGCATTATGGGCCATAATGCTGCTTTTTCACTCATAACGCCAAACTCGTAATCTAGCTGATTGTTAACTCACCCGATTTGATTGACATTTTCTCACAATAACATTGAGAAATGGCAATAGTGGATAACGATAACTAAATTACAAAGGCCTAAATTACATGAGAAGTGGTATTTTGCGCAAGATTGCTAGCACAATTGCACCAGTGTGAACCCTGGGTATATTGCAGCCATCTGTGTATAGTGCATTTACTAGAGTTGAAAGTAAAACACACTATTGTCACCAGGAAGAGCCGTGCTTTTTTTTTTTTTATGTACGATATTCATATTATTGACGTACTTTATTGAATCTAGACATTTATATATTAAAGGGACAGTGTACTTTATTTATTCCCTGTCATTTAAAGTATTCCCAATTATCAATTTTACCTGCTAGAGTGTATTAAAATGTTTTATTTTATTTTATCATATGAAATAGTTGCCTTTGCCTGTTGTATCCCCACTTTACTGTAAATTTAAATACTTAAGTACTGGTTATAGAAATCTATACAAAGTGTATAAGATATCAAATTCTCGACGGGGGGGGGGGGGCCGGGGCGGACAGAGAAGTAATAATATGCTCATTTTAATTGTTTTCTCTAACTAAGCTTTCCATGCAAGCTCAGTCAATTTGATTAGGTTGTGGTTTCAATTAGCAGAGACAGCTATTCTGTATAGAAAAAAATACCTAAATTAATAATTTCCTGTATATTTTAAAGAGTGCAGCTGGTATAACAAGTAATTGTAAATAAATCAAAGGGAAACTAATGTTAAAGTACGCTGTCCCTTTCAGTATATCTAGAAAGGACATTAGAGTGTTTTGGAGAAAGCAATATTCTTTGTAAAAATGTTTTTAAATAGAGTGATAAAAACTTGAGGTTAGTTTTGGTGTTTCTCGTTTTCCATTTTCACAAGATTTTCATATAAGAATAGTGAGGGATATTAATTTACATAAGAAGAAAGTGGCCATAACTTATGTCATCTTATCTTCTTCTGAGTTTTCTAAAACTCACTGTACAGATTTCCAAACTTATTCTTACTGTAGAGGCCACAATTTCCAAACTCCACTGTTCAGGCCATGATATCCAAACTTTACTTTTACTGTACAGAACACGATTTCCAAACCTCACCCTCACTGTACAGAACAGGGTTTCGAAACCTCACTCTCACTATACAAACCATGATTTCCAAACATCATTTTTACTGTACAGACCATAATTTCCAAATCTCACTCTCACTGTACAGACCACAAGTTCCAAACCTCATGCTATCTGTACAGACCAGGATTTCCAAACCTCCCTCTCACTTTATAGACCACAAATTCCAAACTTCATTCTCATTATACACACCACAATTTTAAAATATCACTTTTACTGTACAGAAAATGATTTCCAAACCTTACACTCACTGTACAGACCATGAATTCCAAACCTCACTCTCACTGTACAGACCATGATTTCTAAGCCTCACTCTCTGTGTACAGACAGTGTTTTCCAAACCTCACTATCACTGTACAGATCATGATTTCCAAACCTCACTCTCACTGTACAGTCCACATTTTCCAAACTTACTTCACTCTCCCTGTACAAACCACATTGTACAGATCTCAATTTACAATCTTCACTCTCACTGTACAAACCACAATTTCCACACCTTACTATCACTGTACAGACCACAATTTTCAAATATCACTTTTACTGTACAGAACGTGATTTCCAAACCTCACTCTCACTGTACAAACCACAATTTCCAAACCTCACTCTCACCATACAGACCACAATTTTCAAATATCACTTTTACTGTACAGAACATGATTTCCAAATTTCCCTCTCACTGTACTGACAAGGTTTCCCAAAACTCACTCTCACTGTACAAAACTGGGTTTCTAAACCTTAATCTTACTGTACAGACCACAGTTTTCAAAGATCACTCTCACTGTACAGACCACGATTTCCAAATCTCGCTCTCACTGTACAGTCCTCAATTTCCAAACATCACTCTCACTGTACAGGCCATGATTTCCAAACCTCACTTTCACTGTAAAAGCTGTGATTTCCAAACCTCACTCTCAGTGTGCATAACAGGGTTTCCAAACCTCACTCCCACTGTACAGACCATGATTTTCAAACCTCACTCTCACTGTACAGACCACAATTTCCAAACCTCTCTCTCACTGTTAAGGCTGTGATTTCCAAACTTCACTCTCACTGTTCATAACAGGATTTCCAAACATCACTCTTACTGTACAGACTGTGATTTCCAAACCTCACTCTCGCTGTACAGACTGTGATTTCCAAACCTCACTCTCGCTGTACAGACCACAATTTCAAAACCTCACACTCACTGTGCAGACCACGATTTCCAAACCTCACACTATCTGTACAGAATGGAGGTTCTCTGTGCTGCTCTCTATAAATGTAAGTAGGTTGAGGTTTTAAACAAATGAAACTAAATAGAAAATATATTTAACTCCAGATCACGATGACATGACTGAGAAACCCCATTCCTAAAAATGAGAATACTGTACTTAACAATCCCAGATGTAAGAAATAAATATAAAGAAATATATTGAAACAGAGATTGCTAAAATAAAAATACCATTTCTTGTTAATACATATATACACAAATAAATACATAAATGCATATGCACACACATATTTACACACACACACACACACACACATACATATTTAGACATGTGTATGTATCTCTATGTTAAAGGCCTTTGCAGCCCTTTTTGTTTCTAACACCCGAGACCTCATATGTATGAGCCCTGATAACTTTTTTATGCAATATTTTTATTTTTAATCATTTTTATAAGACACTGTTATTATGAGTGTAACTTTACGTCACAATGTATTTGTGATGTGTTTTTTTGCAACTTTCTAGTCGAGCGTAACAGTTAATCAGAGCTCTTAAGTCACAGTAACCTGACATGCGTTAAATTTAATTGCGCTAAAGCGAACATGTTTACTTTCAACTCGTTATACGCACAGTACTTTAAACACGCATAAAGAACTATATACCTCTTATCACTCGCGTGCAACAGTTAGCTTGTCATGCGTAATTTAGTCCAATGTGTCATAGCACCAATTATAGTTGATGACGCAGGTTTAAAGTCCAATTTGCCAATTGTTTTGAGCATTGGAATGAGAGGTTAAACTAACATAAATGCTATATTTCTTTACTAAAAATATAGTAATATTAGCAATGCTGGTTGGAGATGGGGAAAATGAGAAGTGAGAAAGTGCACAGAAGACAAACTGTAGAGAGAAAGTACCCTTGAGAAAAGAGAAAGAACAGGGAAGATAGAGGGAGAGGCTTCATGGGTCACAGAGGCTATTGGCGAGATGAAGACAATGCAAATATAGGGAACAGAAGCCTGCTGGGAAATTCAGCGCAAGTGGAAAACACACAAACATATACACACACACAAACCTATACATATACACAAACATATACACACATACACACACATATGTACACATACATACATCATATACACACACACATATACACACACACATACAAACAAACATATACACACACATATGTACACACACCTACATCACATACATAAACACATACTCACAAACATATACAAACACATATGCCCACACACACACTTACACGCCTCCACACATAAACCCACACACAGACATAAACACACACACAGAATAGAAAAAGAAAGACACACCTGGGAAAAGAAACAGTAAGACACGCACAGGGAAGTGACATCTGCAGGTAGGGGACAGAGATGCACATGAATGAGAGCGGAGAAGAGTTAAAAAATGCACACAGGGAGATATTAAGAAACAGGCCCACAAATGAGAGTGACAATGCACTGAGGAAAGAGAGAGCAATTCTTGGTTGCACTAAATGGATTAGCAATTAAGCTGAATAAAAAAATAAATGTCAAACAATACTTACTCTAATGCTACAATTTAAGATTCCATTAAAAAAAGCAAAGGAAATACCAAAATTAAATATAATATATTTTCTCCTACAACAGAAGGCCCGGGTGCAAAACATTTTTGACCCCCCCCCCCTCAAACTCAGTAATATAACTCAGTAATAAGCAATAGTAATAATATACCTGCTTCTCTGTACTGTGAACAAGGGGGCCCCTAGAGGTGAGCAAAGCTATAGCCGGCAGGGGCCTTTGACCGGAGGAGGAATAGGCCATTATGGGAGGTTGGTGGATAGGGGGTGGAGTGAAGGAAGCCATTATTTAAGAAGCTGAGCGGGAAAATGTTGCAGATCAGTGATAAAAATTTCTGAAGCAGCATCTCTTTTCCCGTTCAGCCTTTGCAATGGCTTCCTTGGAGGAGTTGTTGCGGCGGATCGGGGAGACAGCCGAGAGCAGGTGACCTGCTTGGCTGGAGGAGAGGATGGAGTCCTTACTTGGTGAGAGGGTCCCGGTCACTGTGGCGCCTTCTGGTGCAGCGGCTGGTTCAGTTAGGCCCAAATCGTTGCGGAGGTCTAAGCCTCCTGTTAGACTGAGCCCTGAGCCTTCTGGGCATTCGTAGAAAGAAGTCAGAAGAAGCGGAGTGGTAGCAGGCCATCGCAGTTCTGGTCCGGTTCCTGTAGCTGCCTCAGAGGACCTAGTGTCGGCTGTGGGGGCGGAGCTTGGTGGAATGGATGGTGGTGTGGATCCGGTCGGGAGAGCCAGTCCCCAGAGGTTTGGGGAACATAAGTCTTCAGCTCACGGCCACATGGGGCCTTTTGCTGAAGGGGAGTTGGGTCAGCAGGCTCCGGAGGTGGTTGATGGTCTGGCTGGGCCTGAGGTAGTGGGTGAGAGGGGCCTTGATAGCATGAGTGTAGTGGTGGATAGTGGTAGCGAGGATGGCTTAATGCCAGTTGAGATCCATTCTTGTGAGGCTAGCCAGGTGTATGTGGTAGTTAGTGGTGTAGAAAGGGGTCGCTTCGAAGGGTATGGGGGGAGGATGAGATTTACTAAGAGGGGGAGTTAGAGGAGATGTTTAGGGATGTTCAGGAGATGGGTGTTCCACAAAGGGACTTGGCTTTGTGCTTGTCTTCTTCTGGGGATGAATATGTCCCTCCTTCCCCATAAGCAAGGGGTTTTAAAGATAGGGTTTCTTTTCCTGGTCCTGGGGGTAAGGGTTTTCCTGGGAGCAGGGGTGGTGTTCTTCCTGGGGCGCCTGTGGGGTGGGCTACATCTTCCAAGGGGGGGAGGGGTGGGGAGCATTTGTCACGTGCTTGTGTGTCTTTTTCAGCGACAGAGGTGCAGCAAGTATGGCCTGGGGAGCATATGGGCTTTTCAGGTGTGGAGCAAGATATCGGTAATGCCTGGAGGAGGACTCCTTCGGCCTCCACGGTTCTTGGACAGAATCCATTCATCTGGAACCTGATGACGGAGTTCCTTGGTCTGGGGGTCCTGCACATTCTGGTCAGCTTCGGCAGGCGAGTTCGACCAATAGAGGGTCCAGGGGACAGGTGCATTGTCGTGGCCTGGTAGCTACGGCCACTGCTAAGGGTGCCTGTTCTGGTGTCAGACGGCCTCATAGGCCTGGGGGAACTTGGAGGGTAGAGGGGTTTCTTGTAGATGGCCTGGTACTGATGTTACAGGGCCTGTGGGATTTGGGGTAATGGCCCCTAAGAGAGGCCGGGGGTGCACTACGGTTGGGGGTGCCAACCAATCTAGGGGGCGGCAGGGACAGGGGAGTTATTTGCCTTTGAATGTGGTTTCACATGTTCCTGTTTTGCAGAGTCCAAGACGGCAGCCACCCCAGGCAGAGGTGGCAGTACGGGGTGAAGTTGCCGGGACTTCCAGCAGAGAAGGTGTAGTAATGGAGCTGCGCAAGAGCGGGCTCCAGTCCAGAGAGATGGTGGAGAGCGTCGTCGGAGGGGTTCCCCCTGCTGAGACCATCCGATCAGGTTAGAAATCTATTGGGTCTGGTGGGGGTGGGTCAGCTAGGTTGGAGTGTGCAGGTGTGTCTGGTGGAGAGTCTGTGTCAGGGGTTTTGGTTGCTGGTTTGCGGGAGCTGCTGGCAAAGCTGGAGGGTTCGGGTGTGTCGGCTTCTTCCCCGGCGGCGAGGGTATGGGTTCCCCCGGCGGGTCCTTTGTTGGTTACGGATGTTACGGTCGGGCCACCGCTGAGTGTAATTGCTTCAGGTGGGTCAGTGGTGGCCAAGGTCTTGATTCGGGGGGCTGCAGCCGGTGGGCCCTGTCCAAAAGCTGCAGGAGGGGTGGAACTTAAGGTAGCAGACACTGCATTGGCGCAGACCAGTCGGCTAGGTTGGAGTGTGCAGATGTGTCTGGTGGAGAGTCTGTGTCAGGAGTTTTGGTTGCTGGTTTGTGGGAGCTGCTGGCGAAGCTGGAGGATTCATGTGTGTTAGCTTCTTCCCTGGCTGTGAGGGTATGGGTTCCCCCAGCGGGTCCTTTGTTGGTTACGGATGTTACTGTCGGACCCCTGGTGAGCGTAGTTGCTTCGGGTGTGTCTAGTGGTGGCCAAGGTTTTGATTCGGGGGCTGCAGCTGGTGGGCCCTGTCCAAAAGCTGTGGGAGGGGCGGAACTTAAGATAGCAGACACTGCATTGGCGCAGTCCTGCCTTTGTACAATTGGCCCTTTTGGGAATGCACTAGGGAAAAGATATTTAAGAGGGTGTTTATTGAACTTTTCTCCCTTCTGCCCCAGACCAATCCTTTGAAATGCCTGAGGATACGGTTAAAAAGAGGAGGAGGAGCAAAAGAAACGTTATAGGAAGTTGCCTAAAACGTTCTCCAATTGGTTCCAGGCTTTTGTGATTTATGCCGGCGTCCTGACAGGGAAGTTTCCTGAGCAAGGCGCGGCGCTGTTCTGCTATCTGGACGAGATAGCAGTGGCCCAGAGGACGTATGGGGGTATGGCCTGGTGGGCTTACGACGAGCAGTTTAGGCAGTGCTTGTTGGTAAAGTCTTCTATGCGGTGGGATGATCATGATATAAATTTATGGTTGAAGATCATGACTCCTTTGAGGGCATCTCAGTCCTTTCGGGTGGGAGCTGGCGGCCAATCTTCGGGGGCAGTCGGCTGTTGGTAGAAAGGGGTACTGTTTTGCTTTCAATGAGAAGGTTTGCAAGTGGGGAACTTCATGCAAATTTTGTCACGAATGTTCAGGATGTGGTGGCTCCCACTCATATTCCAAATGTTTCTGAAAAGGCATCCCTGGGGCGGGTTTCGACACGGTTGAAAAGGGGGATAAACCCGGTGAGAGTAAGAGCGATGGAGCCGTGGCTCAACAAGTATGCTAGCATGCGGGGATGTAGGGAGAAGGCAGCTTTGCTGCTTCACGGTTTTCAGTTTGGCTTTGTTATCCCTTCTCAAGGTGGCCAGCAGTTTTTTAGGGGAAATTTGATTTCGGCCACACAATGGCCGGGGGTGGTGCGTCAAAATTTTTTGAAGGAGGTTGAATTGGGTCGCATGGCGGGACCCTTTTCAGTGCCGCCTCTTGTTGATTTGAGGATCTCCCCATTGAGGGTGGTTCCTAAGCAGGAGATGGGGAAGTTCCGTTTTATCCATCACTTGTCTTTCCCTAAAGGGGGATCTGTCAATGATGGCATTCCAGATGAAATGGCGTCGGTTAAGTATGCTTCTTTTGATCAGGCTGTTCGTTTGGTTCGTGAGGCTGGGCATTCCACGTTAATGGCCAAGATTGATATTGAGGCAGCTTTTCGGTTGTTGCCCGTTCACCCCTCATTGCATCACTTGCTTGGTTGTTGCATGGAGGGTTCCTATTTTGTGGACCTTTGCTTGCCCATGGACTGTTTCATCTCATGTTCACTCTTCGAGTGTTTCAGCATGTTCCTGGAATGGGTGATTCGTGTCCGATCGGGTTTCAAATCGATTGTGCATTATCTTGATGACTTTCTGTTTGTTGGTCCCGATGGGTCTGAGGCATGCCGGATTATGTGTGATGTTTTTTATCAGGTGGCAGGTGAGTTTGGGGTCCCCATTGCTTGTGAGAAGTCTGAGGGGCCAGTTACAGTAATTTGTTTTCTTGGGATCACCATTGATTCAGAAAAAATGGAATGTAGGCTTCAAATTGAAAAAATCGAGGATGTGGTCTCGATTATTGGAGGGGTTTTGATGGTCAGGAAGGTAACTTTGAGGGACATTCAATCCTTATTGGGCAAGTTGAATTTTGCATGCCGAATCATACCGATTGGTAGGGTTTTTTGCAGGCATCTGTCGTTGGCTACGGCAGGCGTTAAACGGCTGCATCATTTTGTGAGGTTGTCTCGGGAATTGAAGGATGATTTGCGGGTGTGGAAGCGTTTTTTATTGGAGTTCAATGGGTCTGCTTTGATACAGGACATTAGGCTTTCTAATGAGCAATTGGGGTTGGATGCTTCGGGCAGTCATGGTTTCGGGGCTTACTTCCAAGGTGTGCGGCTGCTTGGCCGGTCTCGTGGCGTGGGCGTGATCGGATTCGTAATTTGTTTTTTCTCGAATTGTTTCCGGTAGTGGTGGCTTTATTCGTTTAGGAGGATTCCCTGGTGAATAAGTCTGTTGATTTTCATACTGACAATATGGGGGTTGTTTCTGCTCTGAATACTTTGTCTGCTTCCTTGCTTCCGGTGTTGCGTCTGTTGAGATTGCTGGTGTTGAGGTGTCTTAAGATGATTGTGTTTGTTAGGGCGAAACAAATTCCTGGTGTTGATAACTCAATTGCTGATGCCTTGTCTCATTCCCAGTGGCAGAGCTTTCAGGAGCTCGCGCCTCAGGCGGACTTCCGGACTATCTGTGGAAGCTTGGAACGGAGGACGGCCTCGATTGGTGAAGGATTCGTTGCTCCAGGTACTTGGGCGGCTTATGATAGAGTTTGGCGGGAAAGGGTAGTTTGGTTGTCTGAGTGTGGTCTACAGGAGGGCTCTCACAAGGTTACTGATGGTTTTCTTGAATGGATGTGGTCCTGGAAGTGGACCAATGTTTCCCCTTCGGGGATGGATAAGAGGTTAGCCGCTTTGGCTTTCCATTTTAAGGTGTTGGGCCTGGATGATGTTACTAAGTCATTTTGTGTTCATCACGTTTAGAAGGGTTTAAAAAGAGGGGGTAAGAGTTGTGATCACAGAAGGCCTATTTCTTTTTTACTTTTGGTAAAGATTTTTGATGTTTTGCAAGATATTTGTTCCTCTAATTTTGAGGTGTGTCTTTTTCAGGTGGCTTTTGTTTTGGCTTTTTTTGGGACCTTTCGTATATCGGAGTTGGTGAGTAAAAGTAGATGGGTCTCAGTTGGCTTGGGTATATCTGATGTTGTTCTCTCTGAGTCATGCGTTGAGCTTTTCCTTAGGCGGAGTAAGACTGATCAGATGGGGAAGGGCAGATCGATTGTGTTGTTTCCTAGTGGTCTGGCGGTTTGTCCATGGGTGTGTTTGGGTGAATACTTTCATTTTCGCCCTTTGATTTCCGGTTCTTTACTGAAATCCGGTGGATTTTGGTCTCATTCCTTTCGGAATGGGGCTGCTACTGAAGCGGCTTCCCTAAGGTTAAGCGAGGGTGTGGTTAAAAACATTGGCAGGTGGGGTCCCAATGCTATCGGTTGTATGTTCGTCCTGGTTTGAAATGTTATCTTATTTGTTCTACCTTGTTTCTATTTTTAGGTGTTAAAAGGTTGTGGCTTGTAGGTCACTCATTCATTTATTGGGCCTGGCCGGCGACTTCGCAGAAGGTTGATGGTCTACAGTTGGGTTTTCCCAGGTCTGAGTGGGACGTTCGTTGGTTCAGAGTGCTTTCGATGATTGTGGACTATTGTAAACGATATCCCCCTCCGAATGTCTTGTTGGTTCAGGCTGGGGGCAATGATTTAGGTTTTATGCCTCAACGAAACTTGGTTCAGATGATGAAGAGGGATTTGGGGAGATTGGTTGAACTTTACTCGTTCTTGACTATTATTTGGTCTGATATAGTTCCACGCATAGTATGGCGGGCGGCTTGGGCCCCCGTTAAACTTGATAAGAGTCGGAGGAAGGTCAATAAATTGGTGGGGTCTTTTGTGAGGAGACTTGGGGGTTTTGTAATTCATCATTCCGATGTGGAGAAGGTGGGGTGCAGGGAGTTTTATCTCCATGATGGGGTGCACCTCAATGAGTTCGGCCTGCAGCTCTTCATCCTTGATTATTAGGAGGCTTTGAGTAAGCATGGGGGTTTGTCGGGACTGGGCTGATTGTATCAGGCCAGTCATTGGCGGGGGTGCTAGTTCACGTCAAGACAGCGGGTTATGGAAGGTGTTAAGGTAATTTGTATTCCCATGGGGTGGAATGCTTGTGGAACATCTCAAGGGACAAGGGGGTCTTTTAGAAGCAGGTTTTAAAGAGGGTTAACGGACTCAATCTTTAATAAGGTTGTGTCCAGAGAATTGACGACCATACTGGTGAAGATTTTGGAACTAGCACTGCTTGCTCATATGCTTACAGAAGTTGTTGTTGTTGCAGTTTGTTATTTGCACTTATTTATAAGGTATTTCAATATTTGAAAAGTTTTATTTATATATTTACTAAAAGAGCCGCGGCCAGTTTTATACCAAAAAATGAGTCTGGTGTTTTTTATTTAATGGTTAAGGAAGTTTTAGCTTTGGGGGATTGTTGTGGGTGGTCTTCATGGGTAAAGGCCTGAAATTGACGAACTTAAAGATCAAGGGGGCCCCTAGAGGCGAGCAAAGCTATAGCCGGCAGGGGCCTTTGACCAGAGGAGGAATAGGCTATTATTGTGGGTTGGGGGATAGAAGGGGGTGGAGTGAAGGAAGCTGTTATTTAAGGGGCTGAGCGGGAAAATGTTGCAGATCAGTGATAAAAAATTCTGAAGCAGCATCTCCCTCCCGCCCACTCTTTCATTTTGGCTGGTTTATTTCTTTTCTCTCGTATTGTTGCAGCTGGTTGGCGGGGGTGCTAGTTTGCTGCAATACAGCGGGTTATGGCCAATTGGAAGGTGTTAAGGTAATTTGTATTCTCATGGGGTGGGATGCTTGTGGAACATCTTAAGGGACAAGGGGGCCTCTTAGAGGCAGGTTTTAAAGAGTGTTAACTGACTCAATCTTTAATAAGGTTGTGTCCAGAGAATTGACGGCCATACTGGTGACGATTTTGGAACTAGCACCGCTTGCTCATATGTTTACAGAAGTTGTTGTTGCAGTTTGTTATTTGCACTTATTTATAAGGTATTTAAATATTTTAACATTTTTATTTATATATTTAATAAAAGAGCTGCGGCCAGTTTTATACCAAAAAATTAGTCTGGTGTTTTTTATTTAATGGTTAAGGAAGTTTTAGCTTTGGGAGGTTGTTGTGGGTGGTCTTCATGGGTAAAGGCCTGAAATTGACAAACTTAAAGGTCAGATTGCAGTGTAAAATGATTTATCTCTACACTGATGAGTATCCTGTGCAGTAAAATGAGTACACAGATAATAACCACATAGGCACATACCTGTGTGTGTATGTATATATATATATATATATATATTATACCTGTTTACAAAGCACAAAATATTGCTTCAGCAAAAGAGATATTTGCGATCAACTTAGTAATACCAGCACACGAGAGCGCACTTCCATAAGCTCCAATGGGAGCCTTATTCTCATGCCAGCATGAGAACTAGCACATCCAAGGGGAAAGTCGCGCAGTGATGGCAGCAAATTGAAAATATATATGTTTCTGCTTATATACATATATATTTATGTGTTAATATGTGCATATATTAACACATAAATATATAAGTATATAAGCATATACAATCATATATATTTACAGAAAACCCACAGTTCCCATAGACCGCAATTTAAAGGCACTTTTCAGTGTTGTTGTTTTTTTCTAACACACCCACATCTGTCACTTTTAACCCCTGTATATTCAGCTAATTATTCTTAGTTTCAAGGGATAGGGAAAAGAAGATTTTTTTGTAACACAATATCTCCAAAAATACTTAACCCCTTAATGAACAGCGCCATACTGAGGAGCCAAATTATCAATGTCTGTCCAACATGATACACTGCAGCGTATCATGTCTGACAGACATCGCTGAATGCCGATAGCTTATGCTGTCGGCATTTAACATTGCACAAGCAGTTCTGGTGTTTTTTATTTAATGGTTAAGGAAGTTTTAGCTTTGGGGGATTGTTGTGGGTGGTCTTCATGGGTAAAGGCCTGAAATTGACGAACTTAAAGATCAAGGGGGCCCCTAGAGGCGAGCAAAGCTATAGCCGGCAGGGGCCTTTGACCAGAGGAGGAATAGGCTATTATTGTGGGTTGGGGGATAGAAGGGGGTGGAGTGAAGGAAGCTGTTATTTAAGGGGCTGAGCGGGAAAATGTTGCAGATCAGTGATAAAAAATTCTGAAGCAGCATCTCCCTCCCGCCCACTCTTTCATTTTGGCTGGTTTATTTCTTTTCTCTCGTATTGTTGCAGCTGGTTGGCGGAGGTGCTAGTTTGCTGCAATACAGTGGGTTATGGCCAATTGGAAGGTGTTAAGGTAATTTGTATTTTCATGGGGTGGGATGCTTGTGGAACATCTTAAGGGACAAGGGGGCCTCTTAGAGGCAGGTTTTAAAGAGTGTTAACTGACTCAATCTTTAATAAGGTTGTGTCCAGAGAATTGACGGCCATACTGGTGACGATTTTGGAACTAGCACCGCTTGCTCATATGTTTACAGAAGTTGTTGTTGCAGTTTGTTATTTGCACTTATTTATAAGGTATTTAAATATTTTAACATTTTTATTTATATATTTAATAAAAGAGCTGCGGCCAGTTTTATACCAAAAAATTAGTCTGGTGTTTTTTATTTAATGGTTAAGGAAGTTTTAGCTTTGGGAGGTTGTTGTGGGTGGTCTTCATGGGTAAAGGCCTGAAATTGACAAACTTAAAGGTCAGATTGCAGTGTAAAATGATTTATCTCTACACTGATGAGTATCCTGTGCAGTAAAATGAGTACACAGATAATAACCACATAGGCACATACCTGTGTGTGTATGTATATATATATATATATATATATATATATATATATTATACCTGTTTACAAAGCACAAAATATTGCTTCAGCAAAAGAGATATTTGCGATCAACTTAGTAATACCAGCACACGAGAGCGCACTTCCATAAGCTCCAATGGGAGCCTTATTCTCATGCCAGCATGAGAACTAGCACATCCAAGGGGAAAGTCGCGCAGTGATGGCAGCAAATTGAAAATATATATGTTTCTGCTTATATACATATATATTTATGTGTTAATATGTGCATATATTAACACATAAATATATAAGTATATAAGCATATACAATCATATATATTTACAGAAAACCCACAGTTCCCATAGACCGCAATTTAAAGGCACTTTTCAGTGTTGTTGTTTTTTTCTAACACACCCACATCTGTCACTTTTAACCCCTGTATATTCAGCTAATTATTCTTAGTTTCAAGGGATAGGGAAAAGAAGATTTTTTTGTAACACAATATCTCCAAAAATACTTAACCCCTTAATGAACAGCGCCATACTGAGGAGCCAAATTATCAATGTCTGTCCAACATGATACACTGCAGCGTATCATGTCTGACAGACATCGTTGAATGCCGATAGCTTATGCTGTCGGCATTTAACATTGCACAAGCAGTTCTGGTGAACTGCTTGTGCAATGCCGCCCCCTGCAGATTTGCGGCCAATCGGCCACTAGCAGGGGGTGTCAATCAGCCCAATCATATAGGATCTGGTGGATTGCAGACCGCTGCCTCAGAGGCAGCATACCAGTTAAGGAGCAGCTGTCTTAAGAACGCTTCTTCATAGCTGCTATTTCCAGTGAGCCTGAAGGCTCGCACGGAAACAGGGGCATCAGGGGCCCTTGATAAATCTGCCCCTGAGAGCAGAAGAGAGGGGGAAAGAGGGGAAGTAGAGGATAGGGGAGTACTAGAGTGGAGGGGGGAATAGAGGGAAGGGGAATCTTGGAGGGGGATGCGGTAAATGAAGGGGGCTACACTACAGAATTTCTTTTAAATTGTATTTATTAAATAAAAAGGAAAAATTATACAAAAATTATAGACAGCTGCCAGTACCTAATATGACGGAATTTGTTTAGAGGGAGGAGGTTTAGAGACCTTTTTTGGGAGGGATCAGGGAGGTGGGAAGGTAAGGAGGTAATCATGCACTGTCGAAAATAATAATAATTAAAAAATAATTAAAAAATGTTCTAAGACTGCAAACTGGCAGACTGTCTGCCAGTACCTAAGATGGGGGTGACCACTGACCAGTGAGGGGTGAGGGAGGGAAAAGAGCTGTTTGGGAGGGATCAGGGGTGTGGGAATTAAACTTACAAGCTACCTGATTAACCCCTTCACTGTTGGGAATATTAAAAGTGTGGTCACACTGCACAGATGCAATTAGTGACCTTCTACCACAAAGCAATGGCAAAGCCATATGTGTCTGCTATTTCTTGCACAAACAGTATGTAAATAATTTCAGTGAGAAACATAAAGTTTGTGAAAAAGTTAGTGATTTTTTTTATTTGATCACATTTGGCGGTGGAATGAAATATACCAAAATAGGCCTAGATCAATATTTTGAGTTGTCTACTAAAAAAAATATATAATTTTGATAGGTAAATAAAAAAACAAGGCTCTCTTACTGTTTAAATGGAGTTATGGCAAAGATGCTATTAATGCTCTGGTCTTTTGGGGAAGTTTTAGTCTGAAATTCTCGTTCCTTAAGGGGTTAATAAATGTACTTACATTTTTAAGTAATTCCAGTTATTGAAATTTGTTCACATAAGCACCTGGATAAACTGTGTTTATTACAGTCCCGTAAATTTACACACATATATATATAAATATGTGTGTGTGTGTGTATAATTTTATTTCTATTGACCCCAAATAGGGATTAAACACAAAAGTAAAGTAATACTTAGAAGTTGTAGAGAACTGCTGGTCCTGAGTGGAGACAGCTACTGATCCAATCAGCCGCGCTAGTTGTATGACCCAGCTGTGCAACTAGTGCTTCAGATTGGACTAGCGGCATTTCCTGTCACGACAACCAGTTGTTTGCAGCTGCCAGCTTCCATGCGGTACTTTATCTAAGTGGGGACTAAACTCATAGATTTGAAGGGTTGATACTGACAAAACTACATACATAGATGACAGCATCTAATTTTGTCACTATTATGGACATTTAAGCTATTCTAAGATAAGCCTGAATATGATCTACACCGTCCAATATCTTTTTTAGCAAAAAATCTATTGGGTGAAGTTGCAAATACTCATGCGCTTACAAATATTTTTAATTAGTCAATCTATGCACATAGTATTAAGAAGAAGTTTACCCAGACACATATACATTAGGTAGAACCAACATCACACATGACATCACTAGCCTAAATATGGTCCATTAGAAAAGACATAGGGACCGATTTATCAATGCTTTAACTGATAATATGCTGGAATCTCGCGTCAAATTAGATGCAAAGTTGATCCGTCGTAGTTAACAAAGTGTCAAGATCGTCAAATGTTGAAATGTATGACGCAATATACGCTCCCACGATATCAATCCGAAGCAGATCAACACTTGTGTTATTCAAACTGAATACTGATCATCCACTGTCACATTCGACTCTATTTAACCCTCTTACCAATTTGTCAAACATTCAACGGGTACGCTTGCGTCTACTCCGACAGAGCGTACCTAACGTTCAAACCGCCACCCTTGAGGCCGCGAATGCCATAGAAATCAATGGGAGTCTGAAAACACAGAAAGGTTATGCTTGATGCTGCAAGACAATGAAGCATATTAGATAATAAAAGTAAATTAGGGAGATGTTACCCTACTTATGGATTTAGAACGCTGCTTCATAACTGCTGTTTCCGGCGAGCCTAAAGGCTCGCGCGGAAACAGGGGCATGTAGCTCCATACAGAGCTTGATAAATCAGCCCCAGAGCATGCAATTTTAAGCAACTTTCTAAATGCAGCCACCGCTATCCAGGGTGCTGAACCAAAAATTGGCCGGCTCTTAAGCTTACATTCCTGCTTTTTAAAATAAAGATACTAAAAGAATGAAGAAAAGTTGAAAATTATTGGGTTCAGTATCCCTTTAAGTAAAATATATAAATACAATTATTATTTTATCAGTGATGTAAAGCGATATTGTATATTACAAAGAGTTGGACTGGGAAATGCTCAAAGGTGTATATGTGTGCATTTGTACATATTTACTGTATGTATATGTAATTCATTTTGTTCCTTTGCTTTTCTAAAATTTACTAAGCACAATATATGAATCAATAATCACCTGCACTTTTTTTTCACAAAAACGCACTGTGGGCTAGATTACAAGTGAGGCTCAAACTGTTTTTGCGCAAGCAATATCGTCTTTTTTGCGAGCCTTTTTCAATGCGCTGATATTACAAGTTGAGCAAAATCTCGTTTGCGCTAGCGCAAACACCATTAATGCTTCAATCCTTCCCGTGATCTCAGAGCTGTGGTTAACTGTTTTCCAAAACAACAAAGTTGCACAAAACAATTAAAAAATACATTACAAAGTACAGTTACACTCATGTTAACAATGTCTAATAAAAATTATTTTAAAAAAATATTGCTCAAAAAAGTTATAAGGGTTTAAAGATATGAGATCTCGGATGTTAAAAAAAAAAAGGCAGGCAAATAGCTTTAACATTTAGACACATACATAAACATTACTAACAATGTATTTGAAAGTTTATATGTTTATATATGTGTACATATATATTAATGTACTTATATGTGTATGTATGTATTTACAGTCATATATAGACATATAAAAACATTAATATATATGTACACATATATAAACATATATAATTATATTAGAGCCCTTTGCTATTAAGTAGATGAAAACATGATAAAACATATTTATGCAATATTCATACTTAATAAAGATTTGAACTATGTATTTAGTGTAAATATTTCACATTTGCTAATGCGAATATGCTATGTTGTTTGCGTGATGGGTGTGGTGGTGTTTGCGCGATCTTGGGTGTTAGGTTTTTTTTTTCTTCTTTTTTTCTTGATTGATTTATATAGGGGAATACATGCACAAGAAAACTTAAGTTAGGATTTTCACGCTATTCGGGATAACATTTGTGCAAAATAAGTGTTTATGGAACTTGTAATACGAATGCAACCTGACAAGCACAAAAAGCACTACTTGTAATCTAGCCCTGTGTGTGTTTGTGTGTGTGTGTATATATGTATATATATATGTATATATGTGTATATATATATATATATATATATATATATATATATTTATATATACGTATATCAATACAAATTGTTGCATAGGAAATTAGCACATCTAGGCAAGTGTCCCCGCTTGCCTTCATCCGGTAAAACTCCATATACATTGTTAGCAATGCACAAGAGGATTCTGGGTGAGATATGCAAATTAGATATACATCTCAGATGTTTTGCTCAGATGTTTTTGCTTCATAGCAATAAATGCAGAACTACAGAAATCACCACTAGACAGCCTGATTCGTTCTTGTTAGAACATTAGTGCAGATAGATTTCTGATTGCTGCTTAGGTAAAGCTCATTTCAGGGTTAAATGAAAATTCATTAATATTATGGATGAGTTCTAACAAGAACGAAACAGGCTGTCTAGATGTGTGGGGGTGGATGTTTGAAAACAGGAAGTAAGGGGGGGGACAGGAAGTTGGGTGGTAACGTAAATGCTAGAAGCAATGTCAGAGGTTTAATGACAATCATCACAATAAATAATTTCATTACCAAGTTCATTAAATGACTCCTAACTGCTTGTACACATATTCACCAGAGAAGTCTATTATGTGAGGTATTTAGTACAACTGCGCTATCTGACCTCTAGATGCTATCATGCCCGAGGCTTTCACTTGAGAGCTAAGAATTTACTTTCAACTTGTAATATAAAAGTAAAAATGGGAGTGGTTTGGATTGCGCTCTAGCAATGTTAGCGTGTCATGGCATTACTGTTTTTGCGCCGCGCTTGTAATCTGGATCATTATTTTTTCTACATGTGCAATTTGGTCATCAAATGCAAGTTTTAATCATATCATTTGAGACACCATATCATCAATAAAAAAACACAACTTTAGTCTATGCTAATCCTTATAAAAGCTTTATATAGAAAAAAAATGTGTATAGCAAATGCATCTAAGTATACTTCCACAAATATACATTCATCACTCATGGTTCTAATCGTCTTCTACTCAGAGAAAATGAGAATAATTTTCATAAAGTGACAAGCTACTGGAATTTGAAAATCAATATTCTACAGTGTGTACATTTATTAAGAAAAAACAAATTGGCGGATAAGAGTTGCATTTCAGTTTGCACATTGACTAACCTTTCATTTCTTCTATATTTACTTTGTACCTTGGTACAGAAAGCTCTGGGAAGCTCTTCATAATGAAAACCACATATTTTCTACAATGTTTCTATACTTAAGCTGCATTTTGCATAGTGCAACAAATACATATAAAATAAGCAAAGAATTCAGCAATAAATTGTACTTGGGAATTGCAAGTAAAATCTTGAACAAATTACCCTCTTTTTCTCTCTCTCTCAATAAATAGCAATGTAAAAGGCTTCATTTTTATACTGATGCATGTCTGACTTCCAGTGCCTCTCATATTGTGCACTGGGGATAGCACTTAAAATAAGAATCTATCTATTTATCTAGGATACACTACTCCTTAGTGGATCATTCAATAGATTTCAGTTTTTGGAGCATTATTAAAAATCATTTTTAAGGTAACTTTTTTAAAGAAAAACTGATTGAAAACATAAATTATAATGAATATCCCACTGAAAGGGACATTTTAATATTAAAATATTTTAGAGCCATATAAAAAGTGGCGCACAAATTTTTTTTGCGCTTAAAGTAAAAAATTAGCGAAGCTTTATTTGTGTGTGTATTACAAGTTGAAAGCAAAAAGGTAATGTGCGAGCAAAGGTGTTCTAGCTCAAAGACTTTGGATATTGCAATTGCGGTAACTTCTCCAAATAGACTTCTATGGGGCGCGCTACAAAAGAAAATATTACTTGTTGCTTGCGTGCTAACTCAACACTGAGTTGGATCAACTGCGCTAAAGCTGAAGATGTGTTAGGAATACTTTTCATTCCTATGTTCTTCTTATAACAGAAAATGTTCTTTTTATTATTAAACGGATATTTATATATATATATATATATATATATATACACATATATATATATTTATATATACTGTATATATATGAATATTTTTGTAAGATATATATCTATACCTATATATGTATGTGTGTGTGTATATATATATATATATATATATATATATATATATATCCATACATATACACACACACATATATATATATATATATATATACAGTATCCTCAAAAGTGTATAATGTATATCTATATGTTTATATGTGTTTATATGTATGTATGTGTGCATATACATATTTACTCTTATAAACAAATATATACACATGTACACACTATATAAATATTTATAGGCATATTTTTTTATTTGAAAAGTGTATATATGTGTGTAATAGTTTATTTTAAAATGTTTTAGATGTGTTATGTGATTTTAGGGGTCAATTTATCAAGCTCCGTACGGATTTTGATGCCTGAAGGCTCGCAGCTCCATAACCTGTCCGCCTGCTCTGAATACAATCGGGTTGATTAACACCCCCTGTTAGTGGCCGATTGGCTGTAAATCTGCAGGGAGCGCATTGAGCCAGCAGTTCACAAGAACTGTTGGTGCAATGATAAATGCCAACAGCGTGCAGTGGATATGATACGCTACATCGTATCATGTCCGTCCACACTTTAATAAATAACACTTTACTACAGGTCTCAAGTTGCGCTAAATATTCTAGAACAGTTTTGGCTATTCCTGGAGCACACACTGAATTGTAACTTTTAACTTGTAATACCAGCGCTATTTAGCTCGGTTGTGATATCCACTGAAAGTATAAGTTGCACTAGAGTGATTTCGGCTGCTTTAACCCTTCTCTGGTAAATGTGATTTACCATGGACTTATAATATCAAGTTGTGTGATAATGTAAGCATGCCACTTGTAATCTAGCTATAGCGAAAACTCCACTCGGAAATTAATTTTTCACTAGTCGGATTGCGCTGGTATTACAAGTTTAAAGTTTTTTCTCTAGTGTAATAAAGTCGAAATCCGAAAATCACGATCGCGTTTACGCATTCACTCATAACTTAACAGCCCACTATCATGCAAACACTATTGCATATTCGCATTACCCATAAAAGGCAATGAAGACATTTAAAAAAACAAAAACAAAAAAATTAAACCTCACTATCGCGCATATTATCATTAGAGATAACCTGACATGAATATAGGAATATTTCATTTTCCAATGTTCTTTTCATAACGGAATATGTTCTATTTATTATTACTTAAATATTTCTACATATATCTGATGGCTTATTAAGCAAATATATATTTATACTATATATATATATATATATATATATATATATATATATATATATATATATATATATATATATATATAGGTATATATATATATATATATCAATATATATAAATATAAGCATACTGTTTGTATTTATAAATGCTTAGAACCTATTGCTTAATGTACAAAACATTGGAATGTGAAATATTTACAGTAAATACATAGTTGAAAACTTTATTAAATATGAATATTGCATAAATATGTTTTTTGAACTTTTATCTACGGCAAAGGACTCTAATGCACATATACTGTGTGTGTATATATATATATATATATATATATATATATATATATAAATATATATGTGTCTATATATGTATATTTAATATATTTATGTGTTTATATGTGTATATATATATATATATATGCCTGCACATACATATACTGTATACACATATAAATACAAAAATACATATTTATACACACACACACACATATATATATATATATATATATATATATATATATATATATATATATATATATATATATATATATATACTTTTTTTGTAATGTATGTATCTCAATGTTAAAGGATTACTAAATGTTTTTTACGGTGTGTACAACAATTATATATACCTTCTTGTCAAGATTAAACTTATAACATTCACTTACTTTCAATGTCGAACGATCCATGTAGCATATTAAAAAAGGATTTTATATTTTTTAGAAAAATGTAGAAAGAATAAATGGATATACCAGAGCACTCAAGTTGAACTATTAAGAATAATTCTCATATGTGAGTGGATGTGCAGGACTGGGGTATTGTAATTAAAACATAACTTTTAATAATAATAAAATAAAAATATGTGAAATAGTGACAAACATTCACTCAATGAGGTGTATATAAAACCGATAAAAATGTAAGATAAATGCTGAAGTGCCAAAAGTTGGCCATACAAAGTATGTCTAGTGGGTAGTTCAGGATTAGAAAGTACTAGCGGGTGCTATGCAATAACAAAACTACTTAGTCAAAAGAGGAAGATAAACTTCCACAAAATCCCCAGCTATATTTTACACATAAGTGTTAGATAGTTGAAACCGTAATGAAGTCAAGTATAAACACCTAATGAAAGGCTTGTTACCATAAAAAAAAGTGTACTTAATAACCAATGTCCATTTGAACCAATGTGTAAAGTTCAAGCAATTAGACACACACATGCAACAATATTATCAGCATTTATATGGAGCGCCTGATGCGCATTTCGCCACGTCCGTGGCTTTCTCAAAGACTAACCTTTGAGAAAGCCACGGACGTGGTGAAATGCGCATCAGGCGCTCCATATAAATGCTGATAATATTGTTGCATGTGTGTGTCTAATTGCTTGAACTTTACACATTGGTTCAAATGGATATTGGTTATTAAGTACACTTTTTTTTATGGTAACAAGCCTTTCATTATCTAACACTTATGTGTAAAATATAGCTGGGGATTCTGACAAGTTATAGTACCGCTATTGCACTAGCCAGTTAATTCAAGTGTGAGGTCAATCCTCTTTTATAGATTAGTTCCTTCGTGCAATCCGCGAGCATATTGTGGTACTTCCTTGCCAGACTTACCCACTTCACACACCTCATTTGTGGGTAGAATTTTCTAATAGCTACATTGGACGTTAGCTTGTTAGTCACCGTTATAACACTCCTACTCTGAGACTTGCACCCTTATACTAACTCATTGTTCAAACTTGTACAAACTTGTACACTGATAGATATTAGAATTTATCTTAATTGTGTACTATACTACAGAGTAAGTGACTTAAATATATGCTAACAGCGGTTGAGCATTGCATTTAGCAGATAATTTTGTGGAAGTTTATCTTCCTCTTTTGACTAAGTAGTTTTGTTATTGCATAGCACCCGCTAGTACTTTCTAATCCTGAACTACCCACTAGACATACTTTGTATGGCCAACTTTTGGCACTTCAGCATTTATCTTACATTTTTATCGGTTTTATATACACCTCATTGAGTGAATGTTTGTCACTATTTCACATATTTTTATTTTATTATTATTAAAAGTTATGTTTTAATTACAATACCCCAGTCCTGCACATCCACTCACATATGAGAATTATTCTTAATAGTTGAACTTGAGTGCTCTGGTATATCCATTTCTTCTCTCTACATTTTTCTATGTTTATACAGGATATTGAGCACCCCCCCACCTCCATTATTAAGATTAAAAAGGAAAAACTATTTTCCCTCCCTAAACATAGGGTCTAATTGTGTCGGGGAATTTATTTGTGAAAGAATAACACAATAGTATTTCTCCACTATAATTTTTCAAAACTTTTTATATTTTTTATCCTGACGTCATCCAAGACAAACAGGCAGCAAGAGTGACAGCAATTAACTTTTATTAAAAAGTTACATCGACTAACAATATGGCAACGTTTTGGGAGGCTATCCCTTAAAGGGACAGTCAAGTCCAAAAAAAACTTTCATTTTTCAAATAGGGCATGTAATTTTAAACAACTTTCCAATTTACTTTTATCAACAATTTTGCTTTGTTCTCTTGGTATTCTAGTTGAAAGCAAATCTAGGAAGGCACATATGATAATTTCTAAGCCCTTGAAGGCCGCCTCTATTTTATTTACTTTTCACAGCAGGGGAGAGCAAGCTCATGTAGGCCATATAGATAGCATTGTGATCACGCCCGTGGCTAGTGGCAGACACTTCACTAATTGGCTAAAATGCAACTATATGCAAAATAACTAAAAGTCATGTGATTAGGGGCGGTCAGAAGATGCTTAGATACAAGTTAGTCACATAAGTAAAAAGTATATTAATATAACTGTGTTGGTTTTGCAAAACTGGGGAATGGGTAATAAAGGGATTATCTATCTTTTTAAACAACAAAAATTCTGGTGTTTACTGTCCCTTTAATCATGCCATGCCAAACTAACAAACATTACTGACTTTTATACTAACCTACCACTAGGTGGCGCTTATGATCATTTTATATATTTACTCATTCATGACCTACCTATACAACAGTATGTTATATAATGTTACATAATTTTTCAACATAAGTACAAAGTCATTCTTAACTAGAATAAGCAGAATAATTACTCTAACCTGAAGATGAAAATCACCATAAATTGCCTAATAATATGGGCTGTCTAACCTTCATTTACATCCTCCAAACAGGCTTTTTCTAGGAATATAATTAACTGAAGGTTACATTGCTTCCGCATGCACAGTCTGTCCAGTGTTATTGCGCATGCGCTTTTCTTTAGCTGAAGCCGATAATGCCAAAATACAAATAATAATGTAATATTACTTTTAATTTTATTATTAATTCATGTCACTAATATTAAAATAATATATCATTGCCGTAATTATAAATTGCTTGTTTGTTAATACTAGGGAGATAGAACTTATCTTGACAGTGCAGTTCCCTCTTTCGCTCTGTGATACATAGAGCAAGTCTTCTTCTTTCAGTAAAGTATTCAATAACGTTGCCAAAGCTTGCGCAGGCGCATCACGTCTAAATGCCACCATATTCCTACCTGGGTTGTCAGCTGGGATAGTGTCAGGCCGCTTTGTTGCTTGGCAGTTGCCAGAGACGAGGCGGTTGTTGAGTGTGCAGTCGGATCCTGGTACTCCTCATTGGCGCAAATCTGAGCCTATGTAATTACCTGCATTACTTACATACAGTGCCCAAGTATAGGTTGTCTTGTACTCCCTGGGTGCTTTGTTTCATTGTTCTGTTTGCCTATTGCTGAATGCCTTATTGTTGCTGAACTCTGTCTGCCTGTGACCACTCTACAGATTATCCCCAGAACTACTATATGCCTTATTGTTGCTGAACTCTGTCTGCCTGTGACCACTCTACAGATTATCCCCAGAACTACTATATGCCTTATTGTTGCTGAACTCAGCCTGCCTGTGACCACTCTACAGATTATCCCCAGAACTACTATATGCCTTATTGTTGCTGAACTCAGCCTGCCTGTGACCACTCTACAGATTAACCCCTGAAATACTGTATGCCTTATTGTTGCTGAACTCTGCCTGCCTGTGACCACTCTACAGATTAACCCCTGAACTGCTGGATTGCCTTATTGTTGCTGAACTCTGCTTGTCTCTGACCACTCTACAGATTAAATCCTGAACAACTGGATTGCCTTATTGTTGCTGAACTCGGCTTGTCTCTGACCACTCTACTGATTAACCCTTGAACTGCTGATATTCTGTATTGCCTTTCTGTTGCTGAACCCTGCTTGTCTCTGAACTTTCTTCTGTTTAACCCTAAACTGCTGGTACTCTGGATTGCCCTGTTGCTGCCGAACTCTGCTTCCCTGACTACTCTCCAGTTATCCCCTGTGGTGCCGTGAAGGATTGTCCTCTTTACCGTGAGTACTAATTACCTTATTTAATGATCTATTCTCTTGTTCTGGGATATTTCCTTATCCTTCCACTTGACGTCGGGATAAGAAGACTACTGACCAAGTTTGGTCTGATAGGGAAATATCCCACAAACATTACAGATAGGACTCCTTGATACAGTACCCACGGTGTGGTTTTGGAAAATGTGAAAATTAGAAAAAACAATTGCAGTGAAATAGTACCTATTAAAAATAATGACATTGAAAAGTGTGTTGTTTAATATCGTTTATTTGATTAAAGGGACACTGTACCCAAAAATGTTTCTTTCGTGATTCAAATTGAGCATGCAATATTAAGCAACTTTCTAATTTACTCCTATTATCAAATTTTCTTCATTCTCTTGGTATCTTTATTTGAAATGCAAGAATGTAAGTTTAGATGCCGGCCCATTTTTGGTGAACAACCTGGGTTGTCCTTGCTGATTGGTGGATAAATTCATCCACCAATAAAAAAGTGCTGTCCAGAGTACTGAAACCAAAAAAAAGCTTAGATGCCTTCTTTTTCAAATAATGATAGCAAGAGAACGAAGAAAAATTGATAATAGGAGTAAATTAGAAAGTTGCTTAAAATTGCATGCTCTTTCTGAATTACAAAAGAAAATTTTTTGGGTACAGTGCCCCTTTAATGTAAACATTTTTTATTAGTTCAGTGTCCCTTGAAAACCCTTTTGCTGCTTTTTTCTTTCTAATATATGAGATCTCCTATCTTTGAGCCCTTATAACTTTTGTGTGCAATATTTATTTAAATAATTTTTATTAATATGAGTGTTAATATGAGTGCAATTGTACTTTGTAATGTATTTTTGAAGTGCTTTGTGCAATTTTTTATTTTTGGAAAACTGTTAACCACAGCTCGGAGATTGCAGTAAAGATTCTCGCAAAATTGCGATTGCGCTAGAAAAATTGCGATTGCACTCAACTTGTAATTTCAGTGCAATGGAAAGGGGGCGCAAATGAACGCGATAACACTAGCGCAATGTGTTTTTTTATTTTAAAGGCAAAATAGTCAGAACTTAAATATGAATGAATGAGTGCATTTTAATTTTGAAAAAGAAGCATTTAACAGTATACAAGTATTAGGAAAATGCTTCTAGGAAAAGCTATTACTGTTTCAGTGGCATATGCACATATGGGCCTCTAGTACATATGCAAAAGCCGGCAATGCCAGGTTTTACACGATTTTGGTATTACATATACGGTGTAGCATACAAGTTACGAGCATATATTTCACCCGTCGCTCGCAATTTTTACTCCCGTAGGCTAACATGGGACCACGTCGTAAATCGGAATCCAATATCCAGCGCAAGGCCTTACGTGGCGAAAATGGAGAAATCTTACTCCATTTTTACCTCGCCATAAAAGGCAGCCGTAGCAGGCCTTGCGCTGAGTATGGGAGCTCCGTAACTCCTGAAAATGCCTGCAAAAATAAACTAACACCTATCGCATGCCTATCTACCTGTCAACCGCAATCCCCCACCACAATAACTAATAAAGACTATTAACCCCTATATCCACCATCAAACCCACACCGCAAGTAATAACTAAATTATTAACCCCTAAACCGCCATAGCCCACAACGAAATTAACCTATTCAAGTATTAACCCCTAAACCGCCATAGCCCACATAGCCTATTAAATGTATTAACCCCTAATCTGCCACTGCCAACGTCGCCGCCACTATAATAAAGTTATTAACCCCTAAACCCAAGTCTAACCCTAATCCTAACACCCCCCTAACTTAAATATTATTTAATTAAATCTAAATAAATTTACTATTATTAACTCAATTATTCCTATTTTAAACTAAATACTTACCTATAAAATAAACCCTAAGATAGCTACAATATAACTAATAATTACATTGTAGCTATTTTAGGATTTATTTTTATTTTACAGGCAACTTTGTATTTATTTTAACCAGGTACAATAGTTATTAAATTGTTATTAACAATTTAATATCTACCTAGTTAAAATAAATACAAATTTACCTGTAAAATAAATCCTAAAGTAACAAAAGTAATAAAGTTACAATTCCACCTAACACTACACTATCATTAAATAAATTAAATAAATTAACTACAATTACCTAAAATTAAATACAATTAAATAAAATAAAATAAAGTACAAAAAAAAACCACACTAAATTACAGAAAATAAAAAAAATTACAAGAAGTTTAAACTAATTACACCTAATCTAAGCCCCTAATAAAATAAAAAAGCCCCCCAAAATAATAAAATTCCCTACCCTATACTAAATTACAAATAGCCCTTAAAAGGGTTTTTTGCAGGGCATTGCCCCAAAGTAATCAGCTTGTTTACCTGTAAAAAAAGAAATACAACCCCCCCAACATTAAAACCCACCACCCACCCACCCAACCTTACTCTAAAACCCACCCAATCCCCCTTAAAAAAACTAACACTACCCCCTTGAAGATCTCCCTAACTTGAGCCGTCTTCACCCAGCCAGGCACAAGTGGACCTCCAGAGGGGCAGAAGTCTTCATCCAATCCGGCCAGAAGAAGACATCCAGACCGGCAGAAGTCTTCATCCAGGTGGGATCTTCATCCGGAGCGGAGCGGGTAGATCTTGAAGACATCCGACGCGTAACATCCTCTTCCATCTGACGGCGAATGAAGAATGAAGATTCCTTTAAATGACGTCATCCAAGATGGCATCCCATCAATTCCGGTTGGCTGATTTCTATCAGCCAATCGGAATTAAGGTACGAAAAATCCTATTGGCTGATGCAATCAGCCAATTGGATTGAAGTTCAATCCGATTGGCTGATCCAATCAGCCAATAGGATTGACCTCACATTATATTGTCTGTTCCAATCAGCCAATAGAATGCAAGCTCAATCCTATTGGCTGATTGCATCAGCCAATAGGATTTTTCCAACCTTAATTCTGATTGGCTGATAGAATTCTATCAGCCAATCGGAATTGAAGGGATGCCATCTTGGATGATGTCATTTAAAGGAACGTTCATTCTTCAGTCGCCATCAGATGGAAGAGGATGCTCCACGTCGGATGTCTTCAAGATGGACCCACTCCGCTCCGGAAGGGAAGAAGAAAGAAGATGCTGTCTGGATGAAGACTTCTGCCGGTCTGGATGTCCTCTTCTGGCTGGATTGGATGAAGACTTCTGCCCATCTGGAGGTCCACTTGTGCCCGGCTGGGTGAAGATGGCTCAAGGTAGGGAGATCTTCAAGGGGGTAGTGTTAGGTTTTTTAAGGGGGATTGGGTGGGTTTTAGAGTAGGGTTGGATGTGTGGGTGGTGGGTTTTAATGTTGGGGGGGTTGTATATCTTTTTTCACAGGTAAAAGAGCTGATTACTTTGGGGCAATGCCCTGCAAAAAGCCCTTTTAAGGGCTATTTGTAATTTAGTATAGGGTAGGGAATTTTATTATTTTGGGGTGCTTTTTTATTTTATTAGGGGGCTTAGATTAGGTGTAATTAGTTTAAACTTCTTGTAATCTTTTTTTTTTTTATTTACTGTAATTTAGTGTTTGTTTTTTTTGTACTTTAGTTTATTTTATTTTATTGTATTTAATTTTAGCTAATTGTAGTTAATTAATTTAATTTATTTAATGATAGTGTAGTGTTAGGTGTAAATGTAACTAAGGTTAGTTTTTATTTTACAGGTAAATTGGTATATATTTTAACTAGGTAGCTATTAAATAGTTAATAACTATTTAATAACTATTGTACCTAGTTAAAATAAATACAAAGTTGCCTGTAAAATAAAAATAAATCCTAAAATAGCTATAATGTAATTATTAATTATATTGTAGCTATCTTAGGGTTTATTTTATAGGTAAGTATTTAGTTTTAAATAGGAATAATTTAGTTAACAATAGTAAATTTATTTAGATTTATTTAAATAATATTTAAGTTAGGGGGGTGTTAGGGTTAGACTTAGGTTTAGGGGTTAATAACTTTATTATAGTGGCGGCGACGTTGGCGGTGGCAGATTAGGGGTTAATACATTTAATAGGCTATGTGGGCTATGGCGGTTTAGGGGTTAATACTTGAATAGGTTAATTGCGTTGTGGGCTATGGCGGTTTAGGGGTTAATAATTTAGTTATTTCTTGCGGTGTGGGTTTCATGGCGGATATAGGGGTTAATAGTTTAAATAGACATATTGCGTTGGGGGGTTGTCGGTCTAGGGTTTAATACATTTAATATTAGTAATGAGGGGGGGATTGTGGATATAGGGGATTTACGTGTCGGGCTTATTTTTTATGAGGCGTGTTAGACTTTTACGGGAGATTTGTTATTTTATTTACTTCTCTTAGGCGACGGCAGTTTCTAAAGTGCCGTAAGTCACTAGCGACTCCAGAAATTTGTATTTACGCTCATTTCTGGACATCGCTAGTTTATCCAACTTACGGCACTTTAGCATCTAACGGTGCAGTATATGTAATACCCCGATGTGTGAGGTGAAATTACGGGCGGCGCGGGTTCCCACGCTTGTGCTGAAACCTGCGCCGTATATGTGATCGCGTCCTTTGGGTTAATAATTTTATTTAGGTGGCAGCGATATCGGGAGCGGCAGATTAGGGGTTAATAACTTTAGGCAGGTGATGTCAGGGGCAGCAGATTAGGGGTGTTTAGACTTGGGGTTTATGTTAGGGTGTTAGGTTTAAACATTAGTTTCTTTTTCCCCATACACATCAATGGGGCTGCGTTACAGAGCTTTTGTTTCTGCGATCACAGGTGTTTTTTTTTTTGCTGGCTCTCCTCATTGATGTCTATGGGGGAAGTGTGTCAAAACACTGCTGCTTTTGTGTGCGGTATGGACTCTGGAGCTCAATGCAGCCATATCGCCCGCACAAGTCCGTTTTTTTGAAACTTGTAATGGCAGTGCTATAGGGGGTTAAATAATGCCACTTTTCTGGCGTTCTTTACTTTCCCTATAGCGCTCAAAACTCATAATCTAGGGGACTGTTTCTAAGCAATGCATTGCACCTTACTGGGGGCCCTAAGGGGGCGTATAGGCAAAGTAGTACTGTACTTAGGATAACAGGATGAGGGAAGGGCAAAAGCTTTACAGCATGATGACTTTCCACTCATGTGCTCTCCAAATGGTTTATTTATTACAAATCAATGACCCTTGGCTGCCTTCTGAGGTGCATGGCCACTCCATGCATCCGTAGACATTGGTTTTGAGGTATATACTGTATAAAGTGAAAAAACCCTAAAATTATATTTGTGGAGGGTGAGGTTTCAGGGTGCGGCACAATGAATACTTGTTTAGCAATAAAGTAGCTGACCACAATTTATCGTCTCCCAAAAATGATTTTTCGTATCAGCCGAATAGGGAGTCTCCATCTATGCTAAGTCTAAACTTGTTCATGACAGTGTGTAGATTATTGAACTCATGGTAACCAATTCTTATTCCGGATTAAAAGTTCTAGAATATATGCACTGTCATGAATGGGTATGGACTTAGCATGCATGGAATTGGGTCTTTAACAAACACTAGAAAAGAATATTTTTTATAAACAATCCGTATGAAAATTGTCAAATGCTCATATAGCGATAGTGACAGTGTACGGCCTGGCCATCCATATAACTTAATAGAATCATTTAGATGTGGTGGTGCAGATGGAAACGTACTGTAATAGTTAACTTATTAAATATATATTTTAATAATGCCTGTACTGTTAGGGACAATCAAGACAATAGAGTAAGAAACATTTTGAAATTTGAAATATAAAATCACGCCATTTGTAGATGTAGCTGTCCTGAAGTGAGTTTCCTGTAGATCCCCATAGCTGTACATGATATCACATAGTCATCACATTTACATATGTATATGTGTCTATAAATATGTAAATGTGTACCACTACCCTATTGACTGTATAGAACCTCTCCAGTAGGGATAAATGGAGCTTTAATGAATCATTATCATATATGTTAACAAACCTCTAGAATTTCTCCAGTGGCAATTTCAGAGTGTTTAAAATAGGTAAAATGTAAAAGGCTGCTTATAAATAGCCGGGAAAAGCTCTTCTAAGGAATAATCAAGTGCCTTGAGGTGCAGAATTTTATAAGCCAAACCTGGGCTCGAAAGGAGCTGAAAGCGTATTGTGATTGCCATGCAGTTTTTTTACTCCATAGTGCAGATAGAGCTTTTTTAAGTGGTTGAAAACACATTTGCAAGAATCAGCCAAAAACATTCTATTGTGATTGGGCCAAATAAAAAAGTAGCCTTTTCAGGATAAAAAATTCATAATGAATTAAATCACTTTAAAATTATGTTAGAAAAAACCCCTTTAAAATACATTTAAAGTTACATTGACTTTAGAAATAACATTTTCAAACTGTAGATATTTCTTTTGTATAAATTCTACTAAACTAATAGATTTTTTTCCTAAAGACTTTTAGTAGCTTCCAATATGTGTTAGAAGTGGAAGAGGCAGTTCCAGCTGTCCACATCATCATTGCGATTGTTTGAAGGCTTAAATAATGACTGTCAGACAGAAAGTTCCTGATTTAGCCAGCTCTCTCCAGGACAGAGTGACACATTTAGCACCATTCGTGGTGTTCAACTACGCCACTGGAACATTTAGCAGTGGGAACGCTATTCAGGACCCCCAAGTTAAAATAACCTAGCCAGATATATTTGATTCTGCAAAATAAAAAAGGATTGAACTCTACTGTTAATAATGGTCAAGGACTTTCATTTAATGGTGGGGGTCTGCAGTTTTTAAGCTGTGGAAAGGGGAAAGGCTGCAGCCCAAATTGCTGTTAAATGAAATCCCTGTGGTGTCCTGAAAGCAGCGACTCTTTTGTGACTGTTGTTCCTACACAGGTGCACAGATCATGGCTGTAAATTGGTGCCAAGCAGGTTTCCTCCCTTAGACGTTGGGCAGATTTCATGCTGAAGTGCTTTTTTTAATTGCCTCTCCTACTGCAGTCACTTGTGCCATTTCAGCCACAGAAGTAATCATCTCTCACACTGGATACACTAGAAATTCACTCATGGTTCTCCTTTCCTCCCCCCTCCTGCATTGCTCGTTCCTTTGTTAGATGACCACCTGTAGCTTTTAATTAATCTCGCCAGCAGCTGCTGCCTGTCTGATGTGTAGGTGTAGGGAACTAGGGAAGGCAGAATATACAGGGACATCGAAGTTCCATATGGTACTGTATTTGGATGCAGTATGAGTCGGGGCATGTGATATTCCACATGGCAATAAATGTGATGCTGAGGATGTAAAGCAGGCAGGTTGTTAGCTGAGAGCTTCAAGTGTCCACCCACAGGCTTTAGGGCAGACTTACAATGCATGAAACCCCCCGTTGCACAAGCTACCAGCTGCACCTCATTTGCACCTGAAAAGAAGATAACTTTGAATGTTTTTGTTTCCTGCAATATTGTCTGAAGTTAGTTTCCTCCCAGAGTATTAGCAGAACAGGATGTTGTTGTTATTATACAGTCTTGGAGAGGCTTTTCTATTCCACAGAATAATCATCTCCATGCGATCATTCAATGGAAAAAAAATGCACTGTGCAAAGTCGACTGAGGAATAGGCAGGCAAGGCAGGAGAATAATGTCATTTTTAATGAATAATTTATTTTTTCTGTAGCCTGTTTGCCACATACATACAGTGACGGCCTTTACTGTAACGCACCAGGAAGAATGATTGAAATGTCATTTATGTGCACAAATGGGGAACTACAGATGGTATACAATCTTTTACCAGGCAGGTAGACGTACATCTATAATGATTTCCCACCCCCCAGGAATTCTGGTCACAGGTGCTCTAAATCAGCTGTGGATCCTGGCTGGGGTATACTATCATTTCTGCTTCCCTGGGAAGCACTGTTAATGCTAGGGCATCAGCATGGAAAGAAATTGCTTAAGGCTTTTCTAAAGGCAAATATTAGCTATTAAAATTTCAAGAACACAAACCATTGATCCACGGTAAATATTCAGTGATATACTGCAGGTCTATTTGACAGCATATTTGAGATTTGCCAACAAGTCCAAGATTAAAAAAATAAAAATCTCCATACCATAAGCAAATAGATTTCTATCACCTCATTTTTAATCATGTTACCCATAATGTATACACAGTGACCTAGATTAAAGGGGCACTGAACCCAAATTTTTTCTTTCGGGATTCAGATAGAGCAAAATGTGGGTTCAGTGTCCCTTTAAGTAAAGCCTGTTTGTAAAACTAATATCATCTAGAAAAATCTAGCAGCAAGACTTGCACATTTATTTCGCCCTGAATACACATTTGTGACAAAAACCGGATTTCGTTTTCATTTTAACTAAACGCATATCTGAATAAATGCACAGAGAAAATTAAACAAAATAAAAAAATACTGATGAAAATCTTCAGTAATTTGTTTCCTTTTCTATGTACCTTAACGCTCTCAGTAGAGCACGCTAAGCCTGCTTTGGCAAGAAGTGGATCAGGATACAGCACTCTCCAGTTCCCATGAATATTCGGAACAAAAATTTTGTACAAAGCAAAAATTTCTCTGCTGCATATCTCAAGTAGCAATACTGCAACTTGAAAATAATAGAGTTCAGAAAGGTTTGTACTTGCCCATCTACATAGTTACTAGTTGCAAGTTAAGTTCCATTATAATCAATGGAGTCACATCTATCTAGAAACTGTTAACGAGTTCCACTGTAAAAGATGTTGACATAACAAAAAAACATCTTTAAAAACCTTACAAAATAAATAAATTAAAATGAAAAAAGTCCCATTGTGAAAAAATCAACTGTAATAAATGCATTATTTTTATTATGCATTTGTTGATTATACAATTCTACTAAATTGTACGTGATTGTAAATCCAAGCGTTTAAAAGACGCTAGTATTTACCATCACTAAAAATAAACTGGAGTTTCAGTGATCACTTATTAAAAAAGGGTGTTAAACTCACCCTGTCTGTTCCTCTGGCCGCCCATGGCACAGCGCTCATCTCTCTATGTGGTGGTGATTCAACCTCTAAACCAATAGCTGTGGTTGTCTATTGACAGTGTTCTGTATGCTAGCATGGCTATTGGTTTAGAGGTGGAAACGTCACCTCATTGGTAAAGAGTGCTGTGCTGTGGGCGGCCGTAGACTCTGACTTTAGCGAGCTGCTGTGGCACAATCAGGGTGAGTTTAGCACCCTTTTTTAATGTTAATGAAACCAGTTTATTTTTATTGATGGTAAATCCTAGCGTTTTTTAAAAGCTTGCTTGCATTTACCATCACTTTAAAGGCCCTTTAAGTTTTAAAGGGACAGTAAACATACAGATTTTTATGTAAAAAGTTTAGTTATGCGTAAAATAAAAATTCAATGTGCTTTCATTATTTATTTAGTTTACTGTTCATGTAATTTAGCTTGAGAAATAGTGGATTGTCTAATTCTCAGAGTTGGAAATGTACACTACAGACTCAAGGCTGACCCTGCTACATATATTTTCCCTAATTGGCTTCAGCTTATAGTTGTAAAACAAAACAGCTTATACTAAAATAATAACTATGGCTAGTCTTCTTGTTTGCATACCCAAGCCCAGATTAGTTTATCTAAAAAAGGCTAGTGGTGGGTATATGTTATTTTTTTTTTTATGTTTCGGTTATGTTTTTTTTTTTTTAGCAAGACAACAGAAATGTCTTGATTACAAAGGGCTAGATTACTAGTGGAGAATAATTCATCACGCGCCCGCAAATGGGCATATTTATCTGTTTGTGGGTGCGCGATAAATAACCAGCCATTTAAAAAAAAATGCACTAAGCAGTTATTAGCGGCTAAAACTGGCGGGTGTGGGGTGTTAGAAAAAGAACAGCACTGAAAAGTGCTTTACATAGCGGTCTATGGGAACTGTGTGTTCCCTATAAGTATATATGTATATGCTTATATATTTATGTGGTAGTATGTGTATATACACATATTTACACATAAATACTGTATATATATATATATATATATATATATGTATATATGCATATACATATATATTTAAAATTGCTGCCAACTGCTGCGCGACTTGCCCTATTCGCAGCGCTAGTTATCATGCTGTGTCTCACGACTTGAGAGCGAGGCTCCCATTGCAGCCTATGGAAGCATTGCGAGCCACTTAAAATACCAGCACACAATTGTCTGCGCTGGTATTATGAGTGGAGTGCAAAAAAACACGCTCCACTCGTAATCTGGCGAAATGTGTTTAGTGAATAGGCATTTAGTGTTCTTTTAAAAAAGAAAGACTAGATACTTCACAAGGGCAATAGAATTTCTTTCATATAGGTGGAAAGAGTCCATGAGCTAGTGACGTATGGGATATACATTAATACCAGGAGGGGGCAAAGTTTCCCAAACCTCAAATGCCCATAAATACACCTCCCACCTCACTCATACCTCAGTTTTACAAACTTTGCCTCCTTAGGAGATGGTGAAGCATGATGTGCTTTATTTCTTCTGTGATAGACGCTTCTAAGGATATTGAAGCCCAGTTCCACTCTAAGTGCAGTGTTTGTCTGAGGGATGTGAAGGGAGTATTGCCTGATGATACCATGTTTTTACCTATGGGAAATCTATTAATAAGGCTCTCTGTAAATCGGTCGCAGGGATTCATCTGCTGCCTCCCTTTATAGATCGACAATATACTCTTGTACCATTTCCTCTGCTGATATGTTTCAGTACTGGTTTGGCTGTCTGCTATATGTGGATGGGTGTCTTACACGGTAAGTATATACTTTTATTATATAAGACACTCTCAGCTATGGATTGGGCACTTTTAAACTAAAGTTGTTATATATTGTATACATGCCTTGAGTCAGTAATTCAGTGCTCTTTTTTAACGACTTTATTTGTGGCTAAATATTTGTCAAGGTTCGTAGAGTCTGTAAAACATACAGGGTTTTTTTGGAGTTAGTAATGTATTTATAAATTAGGATACTAAGTATTATGTAAGTCTCATGGAATGCTGATAATCACATTTTATGCAGCTATAATAGAAGTATCCATTAGGCTTTATTTAGGTACTTTTTGTTTTTTTGTATATACAATCAAAATTATAGGTGTATTAGAAATCCACTACAGCTTTGCAAGTCGCGCATGTGATGATGCTATTTATGTCATAGGATGACGTGTCATCATTTTGTGACTTTTTTTGGTGCCAAACATTTTCCTGCCAAAAAAATCCCACCAAAATTGACGTCATAAGCTCCACCCGAGCTCATTCATTGTTCTCAGAAAACATTTAGAGAGCTTTCATGCAGCATTTTATGAATTGGTTTTCTTTTTTCATAAATTTTCGCTCTGTTTCCCATTCTCTCAAGCCTGTTATATATATCATATATAGGAGCATGGATAAGAATTTGCAGAATTTATTTATTTTTAATTTTAGTTTTCTTGCAATTACGTCTTAAACTGAACCTGCCTCTGATGTTACCATAGGATTTGAGCAGCCTGAACACGTATTTACCAAAGCTAAGTATGTTTGTTGTAATAAAGCTGATCTAAATTATTCAGCTCAATTATGTGGCTCTTGTTTTGACAAGTTGTTAAATATATCTATGAGTACAAATACTCCCACTGTTATTCAATTTTAGTCTAATGTACATAGCATTACTGCAGAAATGTAAGATTTTATTGCTGCAGCAATAGTGAAGGCAATCACTACTATTTTGCCTTCAAATAAATGTAAAAAGGTTTTTGCAAAATTTTTCTAAACTTAGTGAATTAAGTTCTGACCGTCAGCATACTGATGTATCCTCTACTGATGGGGTCTCCTCTGATTCAGAGGATGCCACGTCAGAGACTGATATAGACAAATCTTCTTTTTTTTTAAGTTAGGATATATTTGTTCTCTCTTAATGGAAATTTTGTTTACTTTGGCTATTGAGGAGTCTAAATCTCCTGATGATAAAGCTAGTAAATGTCTAAATTCTGTATTTAAGACTACTGTTATTACTCCTGAAGTATTTCCTATTCCTGACGCTATCTCTAATGTGATTTCTAAAGAATGGTCTAAGCCTGGTACCTCTTTTAACCCTTCTTCTAGGTTTAAGAAATTGTATCCTTTACCTGTAGCAAAGGATCCTTTGGATAGGAAGCTTGAATCTTATCCAAGAAGGGCATATTTACACACTGGCTATATTCTTAGACCTGTTATATCTATGGTTGATGTTGCTGCTGCTTCTACTTTTTGGTTGGACAGTTTAGCACAGCAGTTTTCTTCAGATTCTAAATTATCTAACATTATTGTTTTACTTCAACATGCAAATCATTTTATTTGTGATGCTATATTTGATGTTAGGAAGATCAATGTCAAATCCATGTCTTTAGCCATTCTAACTAGAAGAGCTTTATGGCTTAAATCTTGGAATGCTGACATGGTGTATTAAACTAGATTATTATCTCTCTCTTTTCAAGGTAAAAATCTTTTTGCTTCAGAATTGGATTCTATTATCTCCACTGTTACTGATGGTAAGGGAGTTTTTCTGCCCCAAGACAAGAAGTCTAAGGGTAAATTTAAAGCTTCCAATCCTTTTCGTTCCTTTCGTCAAAATAGAGAACAGAAAACCACTCCTTCCCCTAAGGCCTCTGGCTCTAATTGGAGACCATCTCCGAATTGGAGTAAATGCAAGCCTTATAAGAAACCAAATCCTGCCCCTAAACCTACATGAAGGTGTGGCCCTCAAGCCAGTTATTCTGGTAGGGAGCAGACTAAAGATATTTCAAAGAGTTTGGACAGACTCTGTCCAAAATCAGTGGATTCAGAATATAATTTCTCAGGGGTGTCGAATATGATTCAGAATAAGACCTCCTTTGGGAAGATTCTTTCTTACCCATGTAACAAAAATAAACAGTAAAAGCTCAAGTCTTTCTGAAATGTGTTTCAGATCTAGAACTGTTAGGGGTAATTATCCAGGTTCAACAGCAGGAACAAGGATTGTGGTTTTTTATTCAAAGCTATTCTTTGCACCAAAGAAGGACAATTCTTTCAGACCGATTTTGGGTCTGAAAACTTTAAATCATTTTGTAAGAGTCCCAATTTTCAAGATGGTGACAAAAAGGACTATTCTGCCTTTTATACAGCAAGGTCACTTCATGTTCACAATAGACTTACAGGACGCTTACCTTCACAATTCAATTCCTCCAGATTACTATCATTTTCTGAGATTCTCTTTTCTAAACAAGCATTACCAATTTGTCACTCTTATGTTTGGCCTTGTAACAGCACCAAGAATATTCTTAATAGTTTTAGGTGCCATTTTATCTGTAATCAGAGAGCAGGGTATTGTGGTGTTTCCTTATTTGGACGATATATTGGTACTAACTCAATCTTTTCATTTAGAGAATCTCACACAAAACAATTTCTGTGCTATTTTCAGAGATCTTCAAGAACCGTATATTCTGTTTCAAACAGACAATGTCACAACAGTGGCATATGTCAATCATCAGAGGGGGACTCTCAGTCTCCTAGCAATGAAAGAAGTGTCTCTAATACTTTCTTGGGCTGAGTCCAACTCTTATCTAATCACTGCAATTCATATACCAGGTGTACACAATTTGGAAGTGGATTATCTCAGCTGTTAGATTCTACATCCGGGGAGTGGTCTCTCCACCCAGATGTGTTCTATCAGATTGTGCAGATGTGGGGTCTTTCAGACATAGATCTGATGGCCTATCATCTAAACAAGAAACTTCCCAGATACCTCTCCAGGTCTAGGGATCCTCGGGTGGAATTGATGAATGCTCTAGCAGTTCCATGGTTTTACCAACCTGCTTACATTTTTTCACCTCTGGGAGTGATCTCAAAGATCATAATGGATAATGGAACAATCTTATGTGTTTCTGATAGCACCAGTATGGCCTCACAGGTTCTGGTATGCAGACCTTGTCAAAATGTCCAGTTGCCAGCCTTGGTCACTTCCTCTAAGACCAGACCTTCAGTCTCAAGGTTCGTTACTCCATCCGGATCTCAAATCTCTAAATTTGAAGGCATGGAAATTGAACGCTTAGTCCTTAGTCATAGAGGTTTCTCTGACTCTGTGATTAACACTATGATACAGGCTTGTAAGCCTGTTTCAAGGAAAATATATCATAAGGTTTGGAAAATCTATATTTCATGGTGTCCCACTCATAATTATTCTTGGTATTCTTTTAGAATTCCTAGGATTCTACAGTTTTTTCAGGATGGTTTGGACAAAGGTTTGTCTACCAATACTTTGAAAGGACAAATCTCTGCTGTTTCTGTTTTATTTCACAGAAAGATTGCTAATCTTCCTGATGTTCACTGTTTCGTACAGGCTTTGAGTCGTATCAAACCTGTTATTAAAACTATCTTTCCTCCTTGGAGTCTAAATTTGGTATTAAAGGCTTTGCAGGCTCCTCCTTTTGAGCCTATGCATTCTTTGAACATTAAACTACTTTCTTGGAAAATGTTATTTTTCTTGGCTATCTCTTCTGCTAGAAGAGTTTATGAATTGTCTGCTCTCTCTTGCGAGTCTCCTTATCTGATTTTCCATCAAGATAAAGCTGTTTTGCGGAATTCGTTTTAGATTTGTGCCTAAAGGTGTGAATTCTACCAACATCAATAGGGAAATTATTGTTCCTTGCTTGTGTCCATATTCTAAGAATACTCTTGAAAAGTCTTTACATTCTTTGTATGGGGTAAGAGCTTTGAAATATGTTGAGGCTACTAAAGATTTCAGAAAGACTTCTAGTCTATTTGTTATTTTTTTCTGGTTCCAGAAAAGGTCAGAAAGCCTCTACCATTTCTTTGGCATCTTGGTTGAAACTTCAGATTCACAAATCTTATTTAGAGGTGGGGGAGTCTCCACCTCAGAGAATTACAGCTCATTCTACAAGATCAGTTGCCACATCTTGGGCTTTCAAGAATGAAGCTTCAGTTGATCAAATCCACTTGGTCTTCTTTGAATACATTAAAAAAATGTGACTATTTTTATGTTATGTTTTTGCTTCTTTGGAAGCAGCTTTTGGTAGAAAGGTTCTTCAGGCAGCTGTCTCAGTTTGATTCTAGTGCCTATGATTTAAGTTTTTTGAATTTTTTAAGAAAACTTAATTATTTTTTTGGATTTAATTTCTCAGCGGAAATAGCTGTTTTTATTTTATCCCTCCCTCTCTAGTGACTCGTGGACTTCCACATCTTGGGTATTATATCCCATACCTAGCTCATGGACTCTTGCCAACTATATGAAAGAAAACATAATTTATGTAAGAACTTACCTGATAAATGCATTTCTTTTATGGTGGCAAGAGTCCATGAGACCCACACAATTTTTAGGGGGTTATGATTTTTTTTATATAAAGCACTTTATTTATCCTGTTTCTCTTTTTTATGCTTTTATTCCTTTTACACCTCACTAACTTGGCTATACCTTAAACTGAGGTATGAGTGAGGTGAGAGGTCAATTTATAGGCACTTGAGGTTTGAGAAAATGTGCCCCTCCTGGTAGGAATGTGTATCCCATTCGTCATTAGATCATGGACTCTTGCCACCATGCAAGAAATTAATTTATCAGGTAAACTCTTACATAAATTATGTTTTTTATGCATTTGACATGTTTGGTGAGAGTTTTAGGGGCCGATTCATCCAGCTCCTTCAGGCTCTTAAGACCGCTGCTCCTTAACTTGTCCTATGTATGAAATGTAGAAGCACCTGCTATGGTTCACCTTGTAAATATGCCATTTAGCCAATGTATCACCCACACACCCTCCCACTTAGAATCAAGTCTCTTTTGTCACACTCTCCATTCTCGGCTAATGCCTCAAATGGTGGCTTATTACTCACGGTCTCCAACTTCTGTTTGGATATCCTCAAGCCTTGTAATTTGGCATTTCCCGCTGCTTACTGGCTCTCCAAAAGGAACTGCTGTATTTCAAACTCCAAAACCGTCGGCTCTGTTCGCTCCCCTCGGCCTGCCTTGTCCTTCGGCGTGTGACTTCACATACTCTCCACTGTGTAAGACAGTGGGAGTGGTGGTGGCTAAAGGAATGTGGTTGATAGATGCCGTAGTGCTTTCACAGGATATCCACATGCACGAGTCATAGTTTCACAAAAATGAAAGGCGCACCTTTGGCAAGTTAAAAGTTTTTTTTATTAATGACAACAGGATTAAAAGTGATAGAAAATTCAACTTTTAAGTTCGGAAGGTTGGTAGGGGAATCTAGGACCCACAGACGCATTTCGGCTGGCATATGCTGTCTGCATTTATCGATGTGCGGTGGACATGATCGCTACAACGGATCATGTCTGTCAGCTCTTTCATAAATCGCCCCTAAGTGTGTCAGAAACGAGTTTCTGAATTTGTTGCAATTGTTATTGTTTATGGTTAGCAATAGGTTCTCACTTCTGGGCCAATGATCCAAACGTATCAATCAAAAACATGAAATACCACATTTAGCTTCACAGAGACAGTATTGTTGCAATTATCATAGAAAATGGGCCGTATCTGCAAGAGGCGAGCTGTCTCCAATAAAAATAATGAGAGCTCTTTGGTATGTAAAATTTTGCTGTTATTTTTGTAGTATTTTGCTAAAAGCTTTTATGTTGTAAAACAGACGAGATAGGTCTGTAGGTAGAAAGTGTTTAGACTGGGATTTGAGAGACAATTTTAAATACGTCCATGGAAAAACCATGTTCAGCTCATTTTACAATAAAAAACATTGGCCTAGATTTGGAGTTTGGCGGTAGCCGTGAAAACCAGCGTTAGAGGCTCCTAACGCTGGTTTTAGGCTACCGCCGGTATTTGGAGTCATTAAAAAAAGGGTCTAACGCTCACTTTTCAGCCGCGACTTTTCCATACCGCAGATCCCCTTACGTCAATTGCGTATCCTATCTTTTCAATGGGATCTCTCTAACTCCGGTATTTAGAGTCGTGGCTGAAGTGAGCATTAGAAATCTAACTACAAAACTCCAGCCGCAGAAAAAAGTCAGTAGTTAAGAGCTTTCTGAGCTAACGCCGGTTCATAAAGCTCTTAACTACTGTACTCTAAAGTACACTAACACCCATAAACTACCTATGTACCTCTAAACCGAGGTCCCCCCACATCGCCGACACTCGAATAATTTTTTTTAACCCCTAATCTGCCGACCACCACCTACGTTATACTTATGTGCCCCTAATCTGCTGCCCCTAACACCGCCGACCCCTATATTATATTTATTAACCCTTAATCTGCCCCCCTCAACGTCGCCTCCAGCTGCCTACACTTATTAACCCCTAATCTGCCGAGCGCACCGCACCGCTACTATAATAAAGTTATTAACCCCTAATCCGCCTCACTCCCGCCTCAATAACCCTATAATAAATAGTATTAACCCCTAATCTGCCCTCCCTAACATCGCCGACACCTAACTTCAATTATTAACCCCTAATCTGCCGACTGGAGCTCACCGCTATTCTAATAAATGTATTAACCCCTAATGCTAAGTCTAACCCTAACACTAACACCCCCCTAAGTTAAATATAATTTTAATCTAACGAAATTAATTTATTTATTTAATAAGAGTTATTCCTATTTAAAGCTAAATACTTACCTGTAAAATAAACCCTAACATAGCTACAATATAAATTATAATTATATTATAGCTATTTTAGGATTAATATTTATTTTACAGGTAACTTTGTATTTATTTTAACCAGGTACAATAGCTATTAAATAGTTAAGAACTATTTAATAGCTAAAATAGTTAAAATAATTACAAATTTACCTGTAAAATAAATCCTAACCTATGTTAAAATTAAACCTAACACTACACTATCAATAAATTAATTAAATAAAATACCTATAATTATCTACAATTAAACCTAACACTACACTATCAATAAATAAATTAAATACAATTCCTACAAATAAATACAATGAAATAAACTAACTAAAGTACAAAAAATAAAAAAGAACTAAGTTACAAAAAATAAAAAAATATTTACAAACATTAGAAATATATTACAACAATTTTAAACTAATTACACCTACTCTAAGCCCCCTAATAAAATAACAAAGCCCCCCAAAATAAAAAAATGCCCTACCCTATTCTAAATTACTAAAGTTCAAAGCTCTTTTACCTTACCAGCCCTGAACAGGGCCCTTTGCGGGGCATGCCCCAAGAAGTTCAGCTCTTTTGCCTGTAAAAAAAACATACAATACCCCCCCCCCAACATTACAACCCACCACCAACATACCCCTAATCTAACCCAAACCCCCCTTAAATAAACCTAACACTAAGCCCCTGAAGATCTCCCTACCTTGAGTCGTCTTCACCCAGCCGAGCCAAATACTTCATCCAAGCGGAGCAAGAAGAGGTCCTCCATCCGGTAGAAGTCTTCATCCAAGCGGGGCAGAAGAGGTCTTCCATCCGATTGAAGTCTTCATCCAAGAGGCATCTTCTATCGTCATCCATCCGGAGCGGAGCGGCAGCATCCTGAAGACCTCCGACGCGGAACATCCATCCTGGCCGACGACTGAACGACGAATGACGGTTCCTTTAAATAACGTCATCCAAGATGGCGTCCCTCGAATTCCGATTGGCTGATAGGATTCTATCAGCAAATCGGAATTAAGGTAGGAATATTCTGATTGGCTGATGGAATCAGCCAATCAGAATCAAGTTCAATCCGATTGGCTGATCCAATCAGCCAATCAGATTGAGCTTGCATTCTATTGGCTGATCGGAACAGCCAATAGAATGCGAACTCAATCTGATTGGCTGATTGGATCAGCCAATCGGATTGAACTTGATTCTGATTGGCTGATTCCATCAGCCAATCAGAATATTCATACCTTAATTCCGATTGGCTGATAGAATCCTATCAGCCAATCGGAATTCGAGGGACGCCATCTTGGATGACGTCATTTAAAGGAACCATCATTCGTCGTTCAGTCGTCGGCCAGAATGGATGTTCCGCGTCAGAGGTCTTCAGGATGCTGCCGCTCCGGATAGATGACGATAGAAGATGCCTCTTGGATGAAGACTTCAATCGGATGGAAGACCTCTTCTGCCCCGCTTGGATGAAGACTTCTACCGGATGGAGGACCTCTTCTTGCTCCGCTTGGATGAAGTATTTGGCTCGGCTGGGTGAAGACGACTCAAGGTAGGGAGATCTTCAGGGGCTTAGTGTTAGGTTTATTTAAGGGGGGTTTGGGTTAGATTAGGGGTATGTGGGTGGTGGGTTGTAATGTTGGGGGGGGGGGTATTGTATGTTTTTTTTTACAGGCAAAAGAGCTGAACTTCTTGGGGCATGCCCCGCAAAGGGCCCTGTTCAGGGCTGGTAAGGTAAAAGAGCTTTGAACTTTAGTAATTTAGAAAAGGGTAGGGCTTTTTTTTATTTTGGGGGGCTTTGTTATTTTATTAGGGGGCTTAGTGTAGATGTAATTAGTTTAAAATTGTTGTAATATATTTCTAATGTTTGTAAATATTTTTTTATTTTTTGTAATTTAGTTAGTTTATTTCATTGTATTTATTTGTAGGAATTGTATTTAATTTATTTATTGATAGTGTAGTGTTAGGTTTAATTGTAGATAATTATAGGTATTTTATTTAATTAATTTATTGATAGTGTAGTGTTAGGTTTAATTGTAACTTAGGTTAGGATTTATTTTACAGGTAAATTTGTAATTATTTTAACTGTTTTAGCTATTAAATAGTTCTTAGCTATTTAATAGCTATTGTACCTGGTTAAAATAAATACAAAGTTACCTGTAAAATAAATATTAATCCTAAAATAGCTATAATATAATTATAATTTATATTATAGCTATATTAGGATTTATTTTACAGGTAAGTACTTAGCTTTAAATAGGAATAATTTATTTAATAAGAGTTAATTAATTTCGTTAGATTAAAATTATATTTAATTTAGGGGGGTGTTAGTGTTAGGGTTAGATTTAGCTTTAGGGGTTAATACATTTATTAGAATAGCGGCGAGATTAGGTCGGCAGATTAGGGGTTAATAATTGAAGTTAGGTGTCGGCGATGTTAGGGAGGGCAGATTAGGGGTTAATACTATTTATTATAGGGTTAGTGAGGCGGATTAGGGGTTAATAACTTTATAATAATAGCGGTGCGGTCCGCTCGGCAGATTAGGGGTTAATAAGTGTAGGCAGGTGGAGGCGACATTGTGGGGGGAAGATTAGGGGTTAATAAATATAATATAGGGGTCGGCGATGTTAGGGCAACAGATTAGGGGTACATAGGGATAATGTAAGTAGCGACGGTTTACGGAGCGGCAGATTAGGGGTTAATAATAATATGCAGGGGTCAGCGATAGTGGGGGCGGCAGATTAGGGGTTAATAAGTGTAAGGTTAGGGGTGTTTAGACTCGGGGTACATGTTAGGGTGTTAGGTGCAGACGTAGGAAGTGTTTCCCCATAGCAAACAATTGGGCTGCGCTAGGAGCTGAAGGCGGCTTTTTTGCAGGTGTTAGGTTTTTTTTCAGCTCAAACAGCCCCATTGTTTCCTATGGGGGAATCCTGCACGAGCACGTTTTTGAGGCTGGCCGCGTCCGTAAGCAACTCTGGTATCGAGAGTTGCAGTGGCGTTAAATATGCTCTACGCTCCTTTTTTGGAGCCTAACACAGCCATTCTGTGGACTCTCAATACCAGAGTTATTTTAAAGGTGCGGCCAGAAAAAAGCCAGCGTTAGATACGCGGGTCGTTACCGACAAAACTCTAAATCTAGCCGATTGTGTTTTATTTTGTACTTACATTTACAAATTTCTATGTGTTTTTGCATATTCAGTGTGCTTAAATTACAATTTATGCTGTGCATATTTAATGCAATTTATTCCTGTGTAATTTACATACAAATTTTATTTTTTTAATAAAATTTGCTTTTTGGTGAACAATTGTGTTGCTATTTTTGATGCACCATAAGAATTCAATTTATTCCTGTGTATATTTGTGTGAATGTTTAAATTATTTGTTTTGTATAATTTTTTTAATTACTTTTTATTTCCTAAGATATGGAGAGTTCACAAAGTCATCAATTACTAGTGGGAATATCACTCCTAGCCAGCAGGAGGAGGCAAAGAGCACCTCAGCAAAGCTGTTAAGTGTCACTCCCCTACACACAATCCCCAGTCATTCTCGTTGCCTCTGTCAATGGAGGAGGTGAAGTGCTGGTGTCTGAAGAAAATTGGATTTCTTTCTCAACTAGCAAGATTTTTTGGGTCTAGCCATAGTCCACGTTAATATCTTCAGTAGGGTAGTGGTGGCTTTAAAACAGTAAGGAACTTATGAGGTGGGTCTTGCTGCGTTTTTTCTAACATTTTGCTGGCTAGTATAGAAAGTCAGAGTAGGTTTACTCTCTTTTTTCTTTTTTCTACAGGTCTCTGTAAGAAGAGGCATCCTTTCATACCTTGTAAACTGTCCTCCTGTCGGACGGCTAGACTGCAAGTAAGTGCTTTTGTCTTCCAGGTTGGAGACTTACACTAAGAAGAGTTTGTAAAAAAGAAAGAGCGCAGACCTCCTCCAAAGATAAAAGTCCAAAATTTATTAAAAAAAAGGACAAAATCCTACAGCACAGGAAATAAGAACATAGGTGAAGGGGTTTGACTAGTTTTGGCTTGTGGCCGTAATCATAAACCTAACTAACAACTGAATTAGGGTAGTTTAAAAAGGGTGTTACTATCTTTCATTGGTTCAGATGGAGAATTGATAGAACCTCCCATTTAACTCATGGCATGCTGGATGTGACGAACCAAGGTTATTACTTATTTGGCACAGAAAGGGTTATCAGCCCCCCTCTCTGCCACCAATAGGTCACAATCTAGCCACACCAGGCAAGCTTCTGATTCAGTTTAGTGGGTGCAAGAGTTAACCGCACTCCCATAATCTGTACTAGACGTAAGAGAAATGCCCAACACTCCCTTTTAATGCCACCCACAACAAACTATCAATCCTATAGCTCAATACTGCCACAACTTGAAATTTATTAAAAGGGAAAATCCTAAGGAAAAACCCAGACTTTACACATTAACTCTAGAAATACAATTTAGCAGAAAATAACCTAAATTATACAGTTCTAATATTCCAGTCTCTTTCAGTAACGTGGTTCAATTATTAGACAAAGGCCAAACTTACTAAAGGAATTATTTATTATGCCAAAAATATTATGCACAATGCATTATTAATAAAAAGTTGTTACAAATAAAATTACACACGCAAACAGTGTTTTAAAATAAAAAGGAGAAAAACAGAATTGAATACTTTCCTAGTCTTCAAGATCTGTGCCAGGGGCTGGCATGAAAATGATGGCTCCTTTTTTCTGTACAGCAGCTCCCCTTGTAAGAATGACAATCTTATTGTTAAAAAATAAGATTCTTAAACCTACTTTTCAGAGATCAGGTTGCTTAACCACACCCTCCTGGGCGGGCTAAGAACCCCCCCTGTCTTTATGACCTTCAATAGACTAATTTCTTGCCTGAAATTATACAATCCAGTATAATTTCTGCTAGGTAAGAAATTTCTATATTTATATATCTAGAACCTTTTAGGTTTATTGGGAGAATCGGTTTGATATCAAATATGCCATAGGTTGTCATATTTACCTTCCTATAGGTTATAACAGTTTTAACCCACATATGTACATAATATACCAATGTCCTGTCAGTGACCTGGTCAGTTTTTGTAATGAAGGGCCTGTTTTGCATCAGGCATTCTATTGACAGCTTAAGCCATAAACTTTATTCTGTCTATCTCTGTGACTAAGAGCTTCAGTGACTTTATGACTCAATGCATACACACTAACATTTGGTGGCTATTTAGGAAATAGGCCTGGCAGTTCAAAGAAAAACAAGTTACAATTCTTCTTGACAACAAATAACTGTTTTGGAGTTCAAGCTACACAAAGTTAACTCCTTAGCAGCTGAATCCTTATATATTCGTGACACCTCCCCCAATAAGAGATGCAAAAGGGGGTGGCTACGAGCCACTCCCAATGCATATCAAAAGGAGCTTCCCCTTGCGGTGAGAACACCATTGCCAGACAGATTGCACCTAGCAGTTTTGGCAGCAGGATGCCCTCCTTTTAAAAGTGACACACTAGTTGCTCTACCCAACCGATTGAATATATTGCAGGGCCCCTCCCATGCAGCCTCTAGTTTGTTCTGTCTCATGGGCATGAGTACAAGAACATTATGGACCATCTCACACACTCCCTCTCTGGCAGTAAACTCCTGCAACTGTTTTTGTGTGAATATGGCATCTCTGGGTTTTGCAGGTACCTCCCCCAATAAGGTTTGCATCTTATCCATGAATAACACATCACCCCCTGTTACAGAGGTGCCTGTGAAACCTAGTGTCTTGCTACCTATGGTGTGCTCTCTAAACATATTGTGTGCTGTCAGTTGCTGCTTAACTACCATAGGCTCTTGCCCTCCCACTGGAGTAGAATTCCTGTACTCCTGCACTCTGTTATGGTTGGTAGGTTGTTGACTAACTGCCCCCCTCTTCCTCACTGTGGTTTCTAACTGCTGAGCCTGCTGGGGACACTGATGCTGCACATCTATCAGTGTATTTGCTGAATGGCACTGTGGGGCTGAGTAAATACACTTCTCTGTACACCTCCCCCCTGTGCCTGCAGTATTTGTCAGTCTCTCTCCCCTAGCCTGTGCAGTGTGTTTATAGGTCACAGCTGAGGTTACTGGGATGTCTGTCACCCACAATCTTTCACACTCACTCTGGGGGTCCCTCAAAGATTATCCTGTACCCCCCTCCCCCACACACTCTGAAATCTGTGGCTTTGCTGCTTCTGTCATAGAGTGGGCTAGTTTGCCCCCCTGCTCTCTCACAGTCAGTTTGCCACTTTGCATAATCACACAGAATCTGGGATCCTTTTGACACTGGTGCAGACAAGCACACATCTTCCTTCTGCCATTTATCCCAACTATTGTGTCTTTTCACAGGGTACGGAATTGTCTCTGGCAGAGACTGGCACACATCATCCAGCTGCCCAGTCACCCAGTCATTCCCTCCCCCATCAATCTCACCTCCTTCTATAGAATCCACTAATTCAATCACAGGCAGACACGCACCCCTCATCTGCCTTCTCTCACAGACAAGTTCTTCCCATACAGCTAAACGTGGTTCAGGCACAGAAAGACCCACACAGATCATCTGCCTTTCTCCACCATCAGTCTCACCCTGTACAGCTAATGGTAATTCTGCCGATACTGCTGGTTTAAGTACAGGAAGACACACACCGTCTGTCTGTCGTTCTCCCCAGTCAGTATCTCCTCTTACAGATTCACCTCTCAGCACAGACATCCCCAGTTCAGGCACAGCCCTGCACACACATGCACTCTCTCCTCCCTCCTGGTCATAATGTCTCTGAGCATTTGTACACACAGCCCTTTCCACATAAGGGTCTGCAACTAATGTCACTAGGTCACATGTAGCATTGTCAGGCACATAAAGAGATAACAATCTACCCAAATTAGTACCCAGTAAGACATCATTAGGAATATTTTCAGATACCCCCACATTTCTTAAACCTCTCCCCACTCCCCAATCAAGATATACACGTGCCATAGGCACTGCAAGTTTCATTCCCCTAATCCCTTTAACTGCTAGAGTCTTTCCAGGGATAATGTTCTCAGAGCTCACTAGCTTTGGATGCACCATAGTCACTTCTGCACCTGTGTTCCTTAGCCCTAAGTTTACCTTATCTCCAACAGTCACAAGTTGCAAGTTCTCATGGTTGTTTTCCTCTGGATAGGTAACAAACAAAACAGATGCTGGTACTTCTGAGGGATTACTCCCTCCAGCTGATTGCCCCAAGTTAATCCTCTCTGGGCAAGTGGAGCTGATGTGGCCCACTTTGTTGCAAACAAAACATCTGCGGGTATCCCCCTGCCCAGATGCAGCACTCGCCCCTCCTTTCCCAGAGGGAGCAGACACACTGGATAAAGGCACAGCAGGTTTTGTGAAGGGGGGTCGTGCAGCAGCTCCTTTACAGGTGGATCCCCCCCTTAGAAAAGGATTTCCTCCCATTCTCTGGAGACCTGTTAGCTGTGTAAAAATCAGCCAGCTCGCCAGCTTCCAATGCGGTTATGGGCTTCCGATCTAAAACCCATTCTTGAACTCCGGCTGAGCACAGCTGCATAAATTGCTCCTTCACCATCAAATCTTCCAGCTCCTCTATAGTGGCAACTTTTAATCCTCTGACCCACTGTTTAAAGGCTGTCATCAAGTTCCCAACAGCTGTAATATAGCTCTCTGACAAACCTTTCTGCAGAGAACGGAATTTCTTTCGGTACACCTCAGGAGTAAGATTGTATCTTCTCTGCAGTGCAGCTTTAATGGAATCATAGTCCTGATCAGCAAACGCCTCCAGTGCAGGACCTTTCAGGCCAGGGGTAAGGTACTTGGCCCACTGCTCCCTTGGCAACTGGAACTGTCTGCAAACTTTCTCAAAGCTACGCAGGAATACATCAACATCTCCATCTTTCTCCAGGGTGGGAAAATTCTCTGCATGCACTCTGGGAGCAGGGGGGTCTCTAGGTTCACAAACAACAGCTGATACTCTCTCTCCGCCTGTCATTCAGCAGCCTGTCTTTCAGCTGCCAGAGCCTCTCTCTCAGCTGCCAGAGACGCCTGTCTCTCAGCCACAGCAACCTGTCATTCAGCAGCCTGTCTCTCAGCTGCCAGAGTAGACTGTCGTTCAGCAGCCTGTCTTTCATAAAACTTTGTAATCAGTTCCATGCGCAAACTTGCATCCACTGAGCCCATATGTTTAAGAACAGTTTGCAAATAACAGTCCAATGGATCCCCAGATCCTGATGAATCACTGCCCACAGCTGCAGACATCTCTCCTGAGACTTCAACTGGTGTGATTTGGCTTTTATCATACTCAACAAGAGCTTGTATTAGTAAATCTTTGTTCTTTGAACATACTGGAATATCCCGCTCCTGGCATAGGAGTATAAGTGCCTCTCTAGATCGCTGCTCATATGCCTCCATAGCAAAAATAAAATAGAAAAGAAAAACAGAGAATAGGGAAGGGGACTGTTTGCAATGTGTGACTATATAATGCACTGAGTTTTAGCCTTTGGAAATTGTAAGAAACAATTTCTTTTAGTACCGGGATTTTCACACTAGTAAATCCACAAGCACTAAAATCTAATAATAAAAAAAATTATCTACACCGCTGCCCACCAATTTGTGATGAACCAAGGTTATCCAACCCTGCGCCAGTCACTTATTTGGCACAGAAAGGGTTATCAGCCCCCCTCTCTGCCACCAATAGATCACAATCTAGCCACATCAGGTAAGCTTGTGATTCAGTTTAGTGGGTGCAAGAGTTAACCGCACTCACTTAATCTGTACTAGACGTAAGAGAAATGCCCAACACTCCCTTTTAATGCCACCCACAATAAACTATCAATCCTATAGCTCAATACTGCCACAACTTAAAATTTATTAAAAGGGAAAATCCTAAGGAAAAACCCAGACTTTACACATTAACTCTAGAAATACAATTTAGCAGAAAATAACCTAAATTATACAGTTCTAATATTCCAGTCTCTTTCAGTAACGTGGTTCAATTATTAGACAAAGGCCAAACTTAATAAAGGAATTATTTATTATGCCAAAAATATTATGCACAATGTATTATTAATAAAAAGTTGTTACAAATAAAATTACACATGCAAACAGTGTTTTAAAATAAAAAGGAGAAAAACAGAATTGAATACTTTCCTAGTCTTCAAGATCTGCGCCAGGGGCTGGCATGAAAATGATGGCTCCTTACTTCTGTACAGCAGCTCCCCTTGTAAGAATGACAATCTTATTGTTAAAAAATAAGATTCTTAAACCTACTTTTCAGAGATCAGGTTGCTTAACCACACCCTCCTGGGTGGGCTAAGAAACCCCCCTGTCTTTATGACCTTCAATAGACTAATTTCTTGCCTGAAATTATACAATCCAGTATAATTTCTGCTAGGTAAGAAATTTCTATATTTACATATCTAGAACCTTTTAGTTTTATTGGGAGAATCGGTTTGATATCAAATATGCCATAGGTTGTCATATTTACCTTCCTTTAGGTTATAACCACATATGTACATAATATACCAATGTCCTGTTAGTGACCTGGTCAGTTTTTGTAATGAAGGGCCTGTTTTGCATGAGGCATTCTATTGACAGCTTAAGCCATAAACTTTATCCTGTGTATCTCTGTGACTAAGAGCTTCAGTGACTTTATGACTCAATGCATACACACTAACATTTGGTGGCTATTTAGGAAATAGGCCTGGCAGTTCAAAGAAAACACAAGTTACAATTCTTCTTGACAACAAATAACTGTTTTGGAGTTCAAGCTACACAAAGTTAACTCCTTAGCAGCTGAATCCTGAGATATTCGTGACACTGGAGAGTACATGACACATAGAAACAGGTATGTAAGGTTAGAGCTGGTGTGGAATGATACATAGGTGGTTAACATTATAGATCCTATAACATGCATATACAAATACAATGAAACTTAAATAAGCATAAAATATTCTTCAAAAGAATATGTAACAATTTGTTCGGGACATTAGACTCTGCAAATATTATGTCGTTAAGGACAAGAGCAAAACGGCATACACACTATATAATGCACTATTTAAAGAACAGTTAACATAACATGCCATATTCACAAGAACATTTTTCCTAACAGGATATAACAGAGACAAAAGATATATAAGTATACTAATAAGAGATAAAATTAATCTAATATGTACATAATCTTATTGCTCAAAAATGTATATGCACATATATGCGTATGTAATAGTGAAGGGATAAATTTTATAATAGTTGTAATAATTTATAGGTGTAAGTTGAAAACACATGCATCTATTACTTTTTACCTATATCACTTTTCCATGTATAGAGTGGACAACCTACTATATAAAGTCTAAACCAATCTCCAAACAGAGCAGTATGGGTGCTGGAAATATTTTTATCCCATATGTGCAGTCTACCAGTAGCACTATGTATAGAGTTGTGTGTATGCACAAGCACACATATATGTGCAAATATATAAACATGTGAGGTTGACAGAAGGTGGAGGGGAACAATTGTAAGAGTTTGGATTTCCACTGGCGCTTATAAATTAAGCTAGGATTTATGCTACCATTATATGTGTAACTTATCTAAGTGAAATATTATAAGTGATTCTGATTTGTATCAGGTGTATAAACAAAAGTATCTAAGTGTCTCAGACAACGGATATTTAGGATTTAAGTCCTATGTGTTGACTGGTATAAATAATTTTTTTTTTTTTTTTTTTTTTATGTTTTGAAAAGAATAATATTACTAAATCTGTAATTACAGATTATGTGGATAGTGTTCGTGAATAGATTATGAGGAGTAAATAAGTGTAAGTGAAGCTAGTGACGATCCAATTTACAGTGATAAGAAATGGATATAACTATATCCAAAAAATAAAGAAAGATATAGAAGTGTTAAAACTATTTTATTAAACTAAATTATCTGTCAACAATAAAACTTTAGGATTAACTAAAAGATATATGGCAAATAAAACAAATAAAAGCAAATAAAACAAGGGACGTCTCCCTATGAACTTGTTTCAGTAAGTCGAGTGACTTGACAGTATATGGTCTCTGAATATAACTTGATAAACAAAAAATGCCACCTTGGGATTAAAGCAAGCTGTAAGGTACCTTACAAATGTCTGTTGGGAATCGTGTAAGTGCCGATGTTCTGTGAGCTTCCTTCTCAGTTTTGTTCCTTCGCGGCTTAACGTGAGATAACAAACAAGCCTCCGTTCCTGATTGGTGGTTAGGGGGTCACACCTCTCTTAGGATAGGCTGTGACTGTGCACGCTGGATGTTTAGCGTGTTCAGATGTAATTGATCTTTTTCAAGATGTTTGAACTGCAGCTGTAAAAAACTTTTTTGTTCTGCACTTTGATGTGCAGTGTTGGGGATCCACTGTTAGAAAGAAAAGCTGTGCTCCACTTTCTCGCTGATCAGATCCTTGGTCCTCCTTGTGGTTTTGGCTCCTAAATCATGAAAATTAGAGAGTCCACTTGAGGGGCTGGATCGCAGCTTCTTGGAGTTTGTAAGACTTTCTTTAAACGTGGTTGTAGAAAAGTGGTAGTAGAAAAGTCTGGAGTAAAATCTACGCGTTTCACCCTTTGGGGGCTTTATCAAGATACAGGCCACAGATGGTTCAAAACAGAACATGTAAAGGTACCTAGTTAGTCTGGGATTTAAAGGAACAGTAATGCTTAGGGTCGCAATATGTATATAGATTTAAATTGAATAATCATTGCCAATGATTAATCGGGTCAAATTCTGAGTTAAAAACCTCAGGTATTTGAGTCCTGAGTTTAAAGATCCAAAACGTTTTTTGTCTGGCCAGAAGTTTGTCCTTGTCACCTCCCCTGGGGGGCCTTCTAACAACTTCAATAGCCCTCCATTTAAATGGATGTAGCCTAGATGTTCCCGTATTCTGGTACGTACATCTCTGGTGGTCATGCCTATATATAGGCAATGATGCTGGATACATTCAATTAAATATACTACATAGGGTGTAGAACATTTAATAAGTCCCTTAGTTTCAAACTTTTGGTTGGTTCTACAAGAATAGAATTCTCTTCCTTAAACAATATAATCGCAGGCCTTACACCTTCCGTCTCCACATTTATATGTTCCCTGATCACTAAGCCATGACTTAGAAGAGTTTATTGCAGCTTATATTGGGACATATAAATCCTGAGGCATGGATTTTATTTGGCTGTGGCAGGCACTTAGATATGTGTGAGACTTGTGGGGTTTTATTTCCTTATGTTATGGGGATAACCCCAGAGGCTGTGTTTTTTTGTTTAATTCTTAGCACTTCTTTCCCCCCTTTATTGAGTCAAGAGCCGTAGTTTTCTTCCACTGAACTGTTGCTTTGTAAATTATCCTTATCCCAGTAGTTCATGGATTAATGCATTGCCCTATGTGCAAGGGAGTCTTCTCCCCTTAGCCCGGGCATCGCATATATCGGCTTGCAGTGACTTAGGTGGGTTTTTATTTATTACATTAAAGATCCACTTTTTAATGAGGTGACTTTCGTTTGTAAAACGTATTTGTCTGTGGCTGTAGCGGGAAGCGGCACCATTAGCTGCCCGCTTCTCTTCTTGCTGATTATGTGTTTCTGCCTCCTTCTAAGGAAGAGAATGGAGTGGAGCCATTTTCAGCTGGTTCTCAGCCTGATCTTGTGTTCTCGCCTACTTATCCAACCGAGAACGGAGCAGTGTTACTTACTGCTGTCTCTGCGTGTCAAGAGACTTGTTTTGCTTAGCGGATCTATAATCGCCTATGTGTGTTTTTTATCCTTGATTCTGGAAAATATAAGAGTCTGAAGTACAGTTTGTATTTGCTATAGATGTAAACGTCCTTAAGATTTAAAATGACAGTGCTTAATTAATACCTAAATGTATTCCTTAATAAATTATCGGCCAGATTACGAGTTTTGCGTTATAAATGGCTCGGTAATAACTTTAAAGATATTTACGCTGCTCATCTTTAATAGCGCTTCTATTATAGGTTTTCCAAAAACCTGCGTTTGCGGGCAATATGGCAGCGTTGAGCTCCATACTGCACACAAATACCAACGCTGCTTTGAGCTGGTTTTACATACTCGTGCAAAATTTCCCCATAGACATCAATAGGGAGAGCCGGCTAAAAAAAAAGACTAACACCTGCAATAATGGAACGTAAAGCTCCATAACAAAGCCCCATTTATTCCGATGGGGAAAGAAAATTTATGTTTAAACCTAACACCCTAACATAAACCCTGAGTCTAAACACCCCTAATCTGCTGCCCCTGACATTGCCGCCACCTACATGACATTTATTAACCCCTAATCTGCTGCCCCTTGACATTGCCGCCACCTACATGACACTTATTAACCCCTAATCTACTGCCCCCGACATCGCCGCCACCTACATTACACTTATTAACCCCTAATCTGCGGCCCCCACATCGCCGCCACCTACATTACACTTATTAACCCCTAATCTGCCGCCCCCAACATCGCCGCCACCTACCTACACTTATTAACCCCTAATCTACCGCCCCTAACGTCACCGCCGCCACTATACTAAAGTTATTAACCCCTAAACCTCTGGCCTCCCACATCACTTACACTAAATAAATATATTAACCCCTAAACCTAACCCTAAATCTAACCCTAACACCCCTAACTTTAATATAATTAAATTAAATCTAAATACAAATTACTAGTATTACCTAAATAATACCTATTTAAGACTAAATACTTACCTATAAAATAAAACCTAAGCTAGCTACAATATAACTAATAGTTACATTGTATCTATCTTAGGTTTTATTTTTATTTTACAGGTAAGTTTGTATTTATTTTAACTAGGTAGACTAGTTAGTAAATAGTTATTAACTATTTACTAGCTACCTAGTTAAAATAAATACAAAGTTACCTGTAAAATAAAACCTAACCTGTCTTACACTAAAACCTAACATTACACTAAATTTAAATAAATTAAATTAACAAAATACATTTATCTAAATTACAAAAAATAATAAAAACTAAATTACACAAAATAAAGAAGAAATTATCAAATATTTAAACTAATTACACCTAATCTAATAGCCCTATCAAAATAAAAAAGCCCCCCCCCCAAAAAAAAAAAAAAAAAGCCCCCCCCCCAAAAAAAAAAAAAAACCCCAGCTCTTTTACCTGTAAAAAAAATATACAAACAACCCCACAACAGTAAAACCCACCACCCACACAACTAACCCCCCCAAAAAAACTTACCTAAAAAAACTAAGCTCCCCATTGCCCTGGAAAGGGCATTTGGATGGGCATTGCCCTTAAGTCCCTAATCTAAAAAAAAGAAACCACCCAATAAACCCTTAAAAAACCTTAGACTAACCCTCAAAGATCCATCCTCATCCAGCCGGGACAAATCTTCATCCAAGCGGCAAGAAGTCGTCCTCCAGACGGGCAGAAGTCTTCATCCAGATGGCATCTTCTATCTTCATCCTTCCGACATGGAGTGGCTCCATCTTCAAGACATCCAGCGCGGAGCATCCTCTTCTTTTGATGACGTCATCCAAGATGGTGTCCCTTGAATTCCGATTGGCTGATTCTATTAGCCATTCAGAATAAAAGGGTAAAAAATCCTATTGACTGATGCAATCAGCCAATAGGATTGAGCTTCAATCCTATTCACTGATGCAATCAGCCAATAGGATTGAGCTTCAATTCTATTCACTGATGCAATCAGCCAATAGGATTGAGCTTCAATCCTATTGGCTGATGCAATCAGCCAATAGGATTGATCTCACAATTTTATTGGCTGATTGGAACTGCCAATAGAATGCAAGATCAATCCTATTGGTTGATGGATCAGCCAATAGGATTAAAGCTCAATCCTATTGGCTGATTGCATCAGCCAATAGGATTTTTTACCCTTTAATTCCGATTGGCTTATAGAATTCTATCAGCCAATCAGAATTCAAGGGACGCCATCTTGGATGACATCAGTTAAAGGAAACTCCATTCTTTAATAGCCAGCAAAAGAAGAGGATGCTCCGCGCCGGATGTCTTGATGAAGGAGCCGCTCCACGTCAGAAGGAGGAAGATAGAAGATGCCGTCTGGATGAAGACTTCTGCCCACCTGGAGGACGACTTATTGCCGCTTGGATGAAGACTTCTCCTGGATTCGTTGAGGACTTCTTGCCGCTTGGATTAAGACTTCTCCCGGCTGGATGAGGATGGATGTCCTTGGCTTCAAAAAGAGTAAGTGAATCTTCGGGGGTTAGTGTTAGGTTTTTTAAGGGTTTATTGGGTGGGTTTTCATTTTAGATTAGGGACTTTGGGCAACGTAAAAGAGCTAAATGCCCTTTTAAGGGCAATGCTCATCCAAATGCCCTTTTCAGGGCAATGGGGAACTTAGGTTTTTTAGTTAGGTTTTTTTGTGGGGGTTGGTTGTCTGGGTGGTGGGTTTTACTGTTGGGGGGCTGTTTGTATTTTTTTTTTACAAGTAAAAGAGCTGATTTCTTTGGGGCAATGCCCCGCAAATGGCCCTTTTAAGGGCTATTGGCAGTTTAGTGTAGGCTAGGGGTTTTATTACTTTGGGGAGCTTTTTTACTTTGATAGGGCTATTATATTAGGTGTAATTAGTTTAAATATTTGATCATTTCTTTTTTATTTTGTGTAATTTAGTGTTTATTATTTTTTGTAATTTAGAAATGTATTTTGTTAATTTAATTGATTTAATTTTAGTGTAATGTTAGGTTTTAGTGTAAGACAGGTTAGGTTTTATTTTACAGGTAAATTTGTATTTATTTTGACTAGGTAGCTAGTAAATAGTTAATAACTATTTACTAACTAGTCTACCTAGTTAAAATAAATACAAACTTACCTGTGAAATAAAAATAAAACATAAGCTAGATACAATATAACTATTAGTTATATTGTAGCTATCTTAGGTTTTATTTTACAGGTAAGTATTTATTTACTTTTAAAAAGGAATAATTTAGGTATTAATTGTAATTTTTATTTGGGATTATTTTAATTATGTTAAAGTTAGTGGGTGTTAGGGTTAGGGTTATGTTAGGATTAGACTTAGGGTTAGGTTTAGGGGTTAATAACTTTAGCATAGTTGCAGCGACATTGGGGGCAGCAGATTAGGGGTTAATAAGTGTAGATAGGTTGCGGCGATGTTAGGGACAGCAGATTAGGGGTTAATAAGTGTATGTAGGTGGCGACGACATTGGGGGCAGAAGATTAGGGGTTAATAATATTTAACTAGTGTTTAAGATGCCGGAGTGCAGCGGTTTAGGGGTTAATATTTTTATTATAGTGGCGGCAATGTCCGGAGCTGCCGATTAGGGGTTAATAATTTTATTATAGTGTTTACGATGTGGGTGGGCCTCGGTTTAGGGGTTAATAGGTAATTTATGGGTGTTAGTGTACTTTTTAACACTTTAGTTATGAGTTTTATGCTACAGCTTTGTAACATAAAACCAATAACTACTGACTTTCAGTTTACAGTACAGAGCTTGTAGTTATAGGCTGTACCGCTCACTTTTTGGCCGGACAGGCAAACTCATAATACCGGCGTTATGGAAGTCCCATTGAAAAAAGTGCGGTAGTTATGTTGCGTGACAGCTAGTGATGTCGCGAACAGTTCGCCGGAGAATATGTGATGTTCGATCCGCCCCCTATTCTTCATCATTGCCTAAACTTTGACCCTGTATCTCACAGTTAGTAGGCACATTCCAGCCAATCAGCAGCAGACCCTCCCTCCCAGACCCTTACACCTCATGGACAGCAGCCATTTTAGATTCATTCTGAAGCTGCATTGCTAGGGAGAGGAGGGACAGTGTAGCTGCTGCTAATTTAATAGGGAAATTGATAGCTAGGCTAGTGTATTCAGTGTCCACTACAGTCCTGAAGGACTCATCTGATCTCTGCTGTAAGGACAGCACCCCAAAAAAACCTTTTTAGGGCTAGAACATCAGTCTTTTTTTCTGTGTAATCTAATTGCATTTGCCTGCCTGTCAGCATGTGTCAGGCTCACAGCATATACTGTGCCTACTTGCTCAGTGCCACCACTCATATCTGGTGTAACATTAGTGTAAATTAAAAAAAAAAAAAAACTTTTACATCAGTCTGCTAGTGTAATCTAATAGCAGTTGCCTTCCTGCCACTGCCAGCCTGTGTGTCAGACTCACAGCATATACTGTGCCTACTTGCTCAGTGCCACCACTTATATATGGTGTAACATTAGTGTAAATTTAAAAAAAAAACTTTTACATCAGTCTGCTAGTGTAATCTAATTTCAGTTGCCAGGCCAGCCTGCCACTGCCAGCCTGTGTGTCAGGCTCATAGCATATACTGTGCCTACTTGCTCAGTGCCACCACCAGTCATATCTCGTGTAACAGTAGTGTACATTTAAAAAAAAAAACTTTTACATCAGTCTGCTAGTGTAATCTAATAGCAGTTGCCTTCCTGCCACTGCCAGCCTGTGTGTTAGGCTCACAGCATATACTGTGCCTACTTGCTCAGTGCCACTACTCATATCTGGTGTAACAGTAGTGTAAATTAAAAAAAAAAAAAACACTTTTACATCAGTCTGCTAGTGTAATCTAATTGCAGTTGCCTGCCTGCCTGCCACTGCAGCCTGTGTGTAAGGCTCACAGCATATACTGTGCCTACTTGCTCAGTGCCACCACTCATATCTGGTGTAACATTAGTGTAAATTTAAAAAAAATACTTTTACATCAGTCTGCTAGTGTAATCTAATTTCAGTTGCCAGGCCAGCCTGTTTGTCAGGCTCACAGCATATACTGTGCTTACTTGCTCAGTGCCACCACCAGTAATATCTGGTGTAACAGTAGTGTAAATTTAAAAAAAAAAAAAAACTTTTACATCAGTCTGCTAGTGTAATCTAATAGCAGTTGCCTGCCTGCCACTGCCAGCCTGTGTGTCAGGCTCACAGCATATACTGTGCCTACTTGCTCAGTGCCACCACTCATATCTGGTGTAACATTAGTGTAAATTTAAAAAAAAAAACTTTTACATCAGTCTGCTAGTGTAATCTAATTTCAGTTGCCAGGCCAGCCTGCCACTGCCAGCCTGTGTGTCAGGCTCACAGCATATTCTGTGCCTACTTACTCATTCCACCACCAGTCATATCTGGTGTAACAGTAGTGTACATTTTTTTAAAAAAAAACTTTTATATCAGTCTGCTAGTGTAATCTAATAGCAGTTGTCTGCCTGCCACTGCCAGTCTGTGTGTCAGGCTCATAGCATATACTGTGCCTACTTGCTCAGTGCCACCACTCATATCTGGTGTGACATTAGTGTAAATTTAAAAAAAAAAACTTTTATATCAGTCTGCTAGTGTAATCTAATTTCAGTTGCCAGGCCAGCCTGCCACTGCCAGCCTGTGTGTCAGGCTCACATCATATACTGTGCCTTCTTTCTCAGTGCCACCACCAGTCATATCTGGTGTAACAGTAGTGTAAATGTTTTAAAACATTTTTTACATCAGTCTGCTAGTGTAATCTAATTGCAGTTGCCAGGCCAGCCTGCCACTGCCAGCATGTGTGTCAGGCTCACAGCGTATACTGTGCCCACTTGCCCAGTGCCACCACTCATATTATCTTGTTTAATAGTAGTGTAAGTGTACATTTAAAAATAAAAAATCTATTTTGACTGTGAAACATCAGTCTGCTTTTTTGTGTCAGGCTCACAGCATATACTGTGCCCACTTGTCCAGTGCCACCACTCATATTATCTTGTTTAATAGTAGTGTAAGTGTACATTTTAAAAATAAAAAAACTATTTTGACTGTGAAACATCAGTCTGCTTTTTTGGTGTCAGGCCCACAGAGTATACTGTGCCCACTTGTCCAGTGCCACCACTCATAATATCTTGTTTAATAGTAGTGTAAGTGTACATTTTAAAAATAAAAAAAACTATTTTGACTTTGAAACATCAGTCTGCTTTTTTGTGTCAGGCTCACAGCGTATACTGTGCCCACTCACAGTAGCTTGCACGCATAGTAGCACTAATCGAAAAAAAATTACAGGCAGAGGCAGGCCAACCCACAGGGGCCGTCATGGTCGTGGTGCTGTGATTCCCTTTGGCCATAGAATAATGCCCAGTGTTAGGCCACGTACCATGAACATGAAAAGTTCTGATGAAATAGTTGACATTATAACACAGGACACCCAATCTTTTACAGCTTCCGCTTGTAACCTTGACGCACCATCCTCCTCCTCTAGCTCAGCTTCGGGCACCTCTCAACTTGTTACCACTCACCCAACTGCTGCCACCACCGACACTAGCACGACAGCTGCCTCACTTGATCTGTCAGAGGAGTTATGTACACCTCAGTGTGAAGAAATGAGTGATGTGCAACCATCATTGACAGAGGATGTAGATAACTGTGATATGTCTCAGTCAAGCAGCATTACAGACATGGATGACGCACGGTGTGATGATGATGATGATGATGATGATGATGATGATGTTGTACCCACTGTTGCTTCCGTTGTTGAGTTGTCAGATACAAGTGAAGGGGTTGATGATGACGATGCATCCGTGGATGTCATGCAGGCACCCGGTAGAAGAGAAGAAGAACAGGGGGAAAGTTCAGATGGGGAGACAGAGAGGAGCAGGAGGAGGAGACAAGTTGGAAGCAGGGGGAGGTCATCGCAAGGAGCTAGTGGCACAGTCAGACAGCATGCATCGGCACCCGGGGTCAGCCAGACAGCACGCCAATCAACGCATGCTGTTGCCACCACCAAAATGCCATCATCGCAGAGCTCAGCAGTGTGGCATTTTTTTATGTGTCTACCTCTGACAACAGCAATGCCATTTGCAACCTGTGCCAAAAGAAACTGAGTCATGGGAAGTCCAACACCCACCTAGGTACACCTGCTTTGCGAAGGCACATTAGCTCACATCACAAACGCCTATGGGATGAACACATGAGGACAAGTAGCACACAAACTCAAAGCCGCCATCCTCCTCCTTGTCCAGCATCTTCAGCCATGTCAACCACTGCTGTGCTCCTTGCCCCCTCTCAACCATCTGTCAATCCGTCTCTATTCCGGAGCAGTTCTTGCTCATCTGCCCACAGTCAAGTGTCTGTCAAGGACAGGTTTGAGCATAAGAAGCTAATGTCACCAAGTCACCCCCTTGCCCGGCGTCTGACAGCTGGCTTGTCTGAACTCTTAGCCCGCCAGCTTTTACCATACAAGCTGGTGGAGTCTGAGGCGTTCAAAGAATTTGTAGCTATTGGGACACCGCAGTGGAAGGTACCCGGCCGAAATTTCTTTGCACAAAAGGCAATCCCCAACCTGTACTCGATTGTGCGAAAGGAAGTAATGGCATGTCTGGCACACAGTGTTGGGGCAAGGGTCCATCTGACCACTGATAGCTGGTTTGCAAAGCATGTTCAGGGCAGGTATATCACCTACACTGCGCATTGGGTAAACCTGCTGATGGCTGCCAAGCATGGGATGCCTGGCTCTGCAGAGGAGTTGGTGACACCACCACGACTTGCAGGCAGGCCTGCTGCCACCTCCTCTACTCCTCCTACTCCATCCTCTTCCATAACCTCCTCGGCTGAGTCCTCTTCTGCTGCTGCGTCTTGCTCCACATCAACGGCACCCCCCAGCTCCCCAGGTACTATTCCATATCCCGGATACGGCAGTGTCACGCCGTCTTGGGGTTGACTTGCCTGAAAGCAGAGAGTCACACCGCAGCAGCACTCCTGTCCGCCCTGAACGCACAGGTGGATCAGTGGCTGACTCCGCACCAACTGGAGATTGGCAAAGTGGTTTCTGACAATGGAAGTAATTTGGTGGTGGCATTGAAATTGGGCAAGTTGACACATGTGCTGTGCATGGTACATGTGTGTAATCTGATTGTACAACGCTTTGTGCATAAGTACCCAGGCTTACAGGACATCCTGAAGCAGGCCAGGAAGGTGTGTGGCCATTTCAGGCATTCCTACATGGCCATGGCGCACTTGTCAGATATCCAGCGGCAAAACAACCTGCCAGTGAGGCGCAGTGAGGCGCTTGATTTGCGACAGCCCAACACGTTGGAATTCAACACTCCTAATGTTCGACCGCCTGCTCCATCAAGGAAAAGCTGTTAACGAGTATTTGTATGACCGGGTGCTAGGACAGCCTCTGGGGAGCTGGGAATTTTTTTTGCCACGTTACTGGATGCTCATGCGCAATGCCTGTAGGCTCATGCGTCTTTTTGAGGAGGTGACAAACCTAGTCAGTTGCACCAAAGGCACCATCAGTGACATCATACCATTTGTTTTCTTCCTCGAGCGTGCCCTGCGAAGAGTGCTGGATCAGGCCGTAGATGAGTGTGAAGAGGAAGAGTTGTGGTCACCATCACCACCAGAAACAGCCTTATCAGCATCGCTTGCTGGACCAGCGACAACGCAGGAAGAGGATTGTGAGGAAGAGGAGTCAGAGGAGGAATGTGGCTTTGAGGAGGAGGAGGAAGACCAAGCACAACAGGCATCCCAGGGTGCTCGTTGTCACCTATCTGGTACCCATGGTGTTGTATGTGGCTGGGGGCAAGAAGATACCTTCAGTGAGATCAGTGAGGACGAGGAATGGGACATGAGTAGCTCGGCCTCCAACCTTGTGCAAATGGGGTCTTTCATGCTGTCGTGCCTGTTGAGGGACACTCGTATAAAAAAGCTGAAGGAAAACGAACTGTACTGGGTGTCCATGCTACTTGAAATGTTACAGAATTCCCTCAAGTCGGAAAGGATGGAGCAGTTCAAAAATAAATTAAAAAGTATGCTTTACACAGCGTATAAGGGTGATGTCACAGCAGAACGGGAATGTAACAGGGGAAGAGGTGAAAGTAATAATCCTCCTCCCACGACCACGACGGCAAGGACAGGATGCTTTACAAACGTGTTTTTGATAGAGGACATGCAGACCTTTTTAACTCCTATGCATCGCTACAGCCCTTCGGGGTCCAGCCTCAGAGAACGACTCAAACAGGTAGCAGACTACCTCACCTTAACTGCAGATCTCGACACTCTGAGGAGCTATGAACCCCTTGACTACTGGGTGTGCAGGCTTGACCTGTGGCCTGAGCTATCCCAATTTGCCATAGAACTTCTGGCCTGCCCCGCTTCAAATGACCTGTTGGAAAGGACCTTCAGTGCAGCAGGAGGTATTTTCACTGAGAAGCGAAGTCGCCTAGGTCAAAAAAGTCTTGATTACCTCACCTTTATTAAGATGAATGAGGGATGGATCCCGAAGGGACTGACATTGGGCGATACATTCGAGTAAAAAAGGCCTGATGAGATGAACTGCCTTGGGCTAAAAATGGTCCACACTGCTGTATTTTATCTCTGAATGCAGGATGACTTGCGTGACTTATTCGCCACCAACTAGGGTTCAAGCCGCCATGTTTTAGGTCACTTTCTGCCAGGGAAACAAACATCAATTTTTCTGGCCGCTGCTGCAGCAGCATCTGCAACAATACCTGATTTTTCAGGTATGTATACATGCCAAATTTTTCTGGCCTCTGGTGCTGCACTGTGGCTTCAAAAATCAAACAAAAAAAGGCACATAACAGGGATTAAACTGATAGGAATAGAACTACTTAACACACCACTCCTATCTGGTGGCACATTAGATTGCACGCGCAGTGCCCCAAATTTGAAGTAGGAGAACCGACAAAGCATCTTTTTCCATCTCACGGTTCCTAAAATCATCTCCAGGTTCCTAAAATCGATGCCATACCTGTACTCGATTGTGCAAAAGTAAGTAATGGCATATGGGGTCTTTCATGCTGTCGTGCCTATTGAGGGACTCTCGTATAAAAAGGCTGAAGGAGAACGATCTGTACTGGGTGTCCAAGCATCTTTTTCCATCTCCCGGTTCCTAAAATCATCTCCGGGTTCCTACAATCGATGCCATACCTGTACTCGATTGTGCAAAAGGAAGTAATGGCATATGGGGTCTTTCATGCTGTTGTGCCTGTTGAGGGACCCTCATATAAAAAGGCTGAAGGAGAACGACCTGTACTGGGTGTCCAAGCATCTTTTTCCATCTCCCGGTTCCTAAAATCATCTCTGGGTTCCTAAAATCGATGCCATACCTGTACTTGATTGTGCAAAAGGAAGTAATGGCATATGGGGTCTTTCAAGCTGTCGTGCCTGTTGAGGAACCCTCGTATAAAATGGCTGAAGGAGAACAACCTGTACTGGGTGTCCAAGCATCTTTTTCCATCTCCCGGTTCCTAAAATCATCTCTGGGTTCGTAAAATCGATGCCATACCTGTACTCGATTGTGCAAAAGGAAGTAATGGCATATGGGGTCTTTCATGCTGTTGTGCCTGTTGAGGGACCCTCATATAAAATGGCTGAAGGAGAACGACCTGTATGGGTGTCCAAGCATCTTTTTCCATCTCCCGGTTCCTAAAATCATCTCTGGGTTCCTAAAATCGATGCCATACCTGTACTCGATTGTGCAAAAAGGAAGTAATGGCATATGGGGTCTTTCATGCTGTCGTACCTGTTGAGGGACCCTTGTATAAAATGGCTGAAGGAGAACGACCTTTAATAGGTGTCCAAGAATCTTTTTCCATCTCCCGGTTCCTAAAATCCTCTCCGGGTTCCTAAAATCGATGCCATACATGTACTCGATTGTGCAAAAGGAAGTAATGTCATATGGGGTCTGTCATGCTGTTTTGCCTGTTGAGGGACCCTCGTATAAAAAGGCTGAAGGAGAATGACCTGTACTGGGTGTCCAAGCATCTTTTTCCATCTCCCGGTTCCTAAAATCATCTCCGGGTTCCTAAAATCGATGCCATACCAGTACTCGATTGTGCAAAACGAAGTAATAGCATATGGGGTCTTTCATGCTGTCGTGCCTGTTGAGGAACCCTCGTATAAAATGGCTGAAGGAGAACGACCTGTACTGGGTGTCCAAGCATTTTTTTCCATCTCCCGGTTCCTAAAATCATCTCCGGGTTCCTAAAATCGATGCCATACCTGTACTCGATTGTGCAAAAGGAAGTAATGGCATATGTGGTCTTTCATGCTGTTGTGCCTGTTGAGGGACCCTCGTATAAAAAGGCTGAAGGAGAACGACCTGTACTGGGTGTCCAAGCATCTTTTTCCATCTCCCGGTTCCTAAAATCATCTCTGGGTTCCTAAAATCGATGCCATACCTGTACTTGATTGTGCTAAAGGAAGTAATGGCATATGTGGTCTTTCATGCTGTTGTGCCTGTTGAGGAACCCTCGTATAAAATGGCTGAAGGAGAACGACCTGTACTGGGTGTCCAGGAATCTTTTTCCATCTCCCGGTTCCTAAAATCATCTCCGGGTTCATAAAATCGATGCCATACCTGTACTCGATTGTGCAAAAGGAAGTAATGGCATATGGGGTCTTTCATGCTGTTGTGCCTGTTGAGGGACCCTCATATAAAATGGCTGAAGGAGAACGACCTGTACTGGGTGGCCAAGCATCTTTTCCATCTCCCGGTTCCTAAAATCATCTCCGGGTTCCTAAAATCGATGCCATACCTGTAGTCAATTGTGCAAAAGGAAGTAATGGCATATGGGGTCTTTCATGCTGTTGTGCCTGTTGAGGGACCCTCGTATAAAAAGGCTGAAGGAGAACTACCTGTGTGGGTGTCCAAGCATCTTTCTCCATCTCCCGGTTCCTAAAATCATCTCTGGGTTCCTAAAATCGATGCCATACCTGTACTCGATTGTGCAAAAAGGAAGTAATGGCATATGGGGTCTTTCATGCTGTCGTACCTGTTGAGGGACCCTCGTATAAAATGGCTGAAGGAGAACGACCTTTACTGGGTTTCCAAGAATCTTTTTCCATCTCCCGGTTCCTAAAATCCTCTCCGGGTTCCTAAAATCGATGCCATACATGTACTCGATTGTGCAAAAGGAAGTAATGTCATATGGGGTCTGTCATGCTGTTTTGCCTGTTGAGGGACCCTCGTATAAAAAGGCTGAAGAAGAATGACCTGTACTGGGTGTCCAAGCATCTTTTTCCATCTCCCGGTTCCTAAAATCATCCCCGGGTTCCTAAAATCGATGCCATACCTGTACTCGATTGTGCAAAATGAAGTAATGGCATATGGGGTCTTTCATGCTGTCGTGCCTGTTGAGGAACCCTCGTATAAAATGGCTGAAGGAGAACAACCTGTACTGGGTGTCCAAGCATCTTTTTCCATCTCCCGGTTCCTAAAATCATCTCCGGGTTCCTAAAATCAATGACATACCTGTACTCGATTGTGCAAAAGGAAGTAATGGCATATGGGGTCTTTCATGCTGTCGTGCCTGTTGAGGGACCCTCGTATAAAAAGGCTGAAGGAGAACGACCTGTACTGGGTGTCCAAGCATCTTTTTCCATCTCCCGGTTCCTAAAATCCTCTCCGGGTTCCTAAAATTGATGCCATACCTGTACTCAATTGTGCAAAAGGAAGTAATGACATATGGGGTCTTTCATGCTGTCGGGCCTGTTGAGGGACCTTCGTATAAAATGGCTGAAGGAGAATGACCTGTACTGGGTGTCCAAGCATGTTTTTCCATCTCCCGGTTCCTAAAATCATCTCTGGGTTCCTAAAATCTATGCCCTACCTGTACTCGATTGTGCAAAAGGAAGTAATGACATATGGGGTCTTTCATGCTATTGTGCCTGTTGAGGGACTCTGGTATAAAATGGCTGAAGGAGAACGACCTGTACTGGGTGTCCAAGCATCTTTTTCCATCTCACGGTTCCTAAAATCATCTCCAGGTTCCTAAAATCGATGCCATACCTGTACTCGATTGTGCAAAAGTAAGTAATGGCATATGGGGTCTTTCATGCTGTTGTGCCTGTTGAGGGACCCTCATATAAAAAGGCTGAAGGAGAACGACCTGTACTGGGTGTCCAAGCATCTTTTTCCATCTCCCGGTTCCTAAAATCATCTCTGGGTTCCTAAAATCGATGCCATACCTGTACTTGATTGTGCAAAAGGAAGTAATGGCATATGGGGTCTTTCATGCTGTCGTGCCTGTTGAGGAACCCTCGTATAAAATGGCTGAAGGAGAACAACCTGTACTGGGTGTCCAAGCATCTTTTTCCATCTCCCGGTTCCTAAAATCATCTCTGGGTTCGTAAAATCGATGCCATACCTGTACTCGATTGTGCAAAAGGAAGTAATGCCATATGGGGTCTTTCATGCTGTTGTGCCTGTTGAGGGACCCTCATATAAAATGGCTGAAGGAGAACGACCTGTATGGGTGTCCAAGCATCTTTTTCCATCTCCCGTTCCTAAAATCATCTCTGGGTTCCTAAAATCGATGCCATACCTGTACTCGATTGTGCAAAAAGGAAGTAATGGCATATGGGGTCTTTCATGCTGTCGTACCTGTTGAGGAACCCTCGTATAAAATGGCTGAAGGAGAACAACCTGTACTGGGTGTCCAAGCATCTTTTTCCATCTCCCGGTTCCTAAAATCATCTCTGGGTTCGTAAAATCGATGCCATACCTGTACTCGATTGTGCAAAAGGAAGTAATGGCATATGGGGTCTTTCATGCTGTTGTGCCTGTTGAGGGACCCTCATATAAAATGGCTGAAGGAGAACGACCTGTATGGGTGTCCAAGCATCTTTTTCCATCTCCCGTTCCTAAAATCATCTCTGGGTTCCTAAAATCGATGCCATACCTGTACTCGATTGTGCAAAAGGAAGTAATGTCATATGGGATCTGTCATGCTGTTTTGCCTGTTGAGGGACCCTCGTATAAAAAGGCTGAAGGAGAATGACCTGTACTGGGTGTCCAAGCATCTTTTTCCGTCTCCCGGTTCCTAAAATCCTCTCCGGGTTCCTAAAATCGATGCCATACCTGTACTCGATTGTGCAAAACGAAGTAATGGCATATGGGGTCTTTCATGCTGTCGTGCCTGTTGAGGAACCCTCGTATAAAATGGCTGAAGGAGAACGACCTGTACTGGGTGTCCAAGCATTTTTTTCCATCTCCCGGTTCCTAAAATCATCTCCGGGTTCCTAAAATCGATGCCATACCTGTACTCGATTGTGCAAAAGGAAGTAATGGCATATGTGGTCTTTCATGCTGTCGTGCCTGTTGAGGGACCCTCGTATAAAAAGGCTGAAGGAGAACGACCTGTACTGGGTGTCCAAGCATCTTTTTCCATCTCCCGGTTCCTAAAATCATCTCTGGGTTCCTAAAATCGATGCCATACCTGTACTTGATTGTGCAAAAGGAAGTAATGGCATATGGGGTCTTTCATGCTGTCGTGCCTGTTGAGGAACCCTCGTATAAAATGGCTGAAGGAGAACGACCTGTACTGGGTGTCCAAGCATCTTTTTCCATCTCCCGGTTCCTAAAATCATCTCTGGGTTCATAAAATCGATGCCATACCTGTACTCGATTGTGCAAAAGGAAGTAATGGCATATGGGGTCTTTCATGCTGTTGTGCCTGTTGAGGGACCCTCATATAAAATGGCTGAAGGAGAACGACCTGTACTGGGTGGCCAAGCATCTTTTCCATCTCCCGGTTCCTAAAATCATCTCCGGGTTCCTAAAATCGATGTCATACCTGTAGTCAATTGTGCAAAAGGAAGTAATGGCATATGGGGTCTTTCATGCTGTTGTGCCTGTTGAAGGACCCTCGTATAAAAAGGCTGAAGGAGAACTACCTGTGTGGGTGTCCAAGCATCTTTCTCCATCTCCCGGTTCCTAAAATCATCTCTGGGTTCCTAAAATCATCTCTGGGTTCCTAAAATCGATGCCATACCTGTACTCGATTGTGCAAAAAGGAAGTAATGGCATATGGGGTCTTTCATGCTGTCGTACCTGTTGAGGGACCCTCGTATAAAATGGCTGAAGGAGAACGACCTTTACTGGGTGTCCAAGAATCTTTTTCCATCTCCCGGTTCCTAAAATCCTCTCCGGGTTCCTAAAATCGATGGCATACATGTACTCGATTGTGCAAAAGGAAGTAATGTCATATGGGGTCTGTCATGCTGTTTTGCCTGTTGAGGGACCCTCGTATAAAAAGGCTGAAGGAGAATGACCTTTACTGGGTGTCCAAGCATCTTTTTCCATCTCCCGGTTCCTAAAATCATCTCCGGGTTCCTAAAATCGATGCCATACCTGTACTCGATTGTGCAAAATGAAGTAATGGCATATGGGGTCTTTCATGCTGTCGTGCCTGTTGAGGAACCCTCGTATAAAATGGCTGATGGAGAACAACCTGTACTGGGTGTCCAAGCATCTTTTTCCATCTCCCGGTTCCTAAAATCATCTCCGGGTTCCTAAAATCAATGACATACCTGTACTCGATTGTGCAAAAGGAAGTAATGGCATATGGGGTCTTTCATGCTGTCGTGCCTGTTGAGTGACCCTCGTATAAAAAGGCTGAAGGAGAACGACCTGTACTGGGTGTCCAAGCATCTTTTTCCATCTCCCGGTTCCTAAAATCCTCTCCGGGTTCCTAAAATTGATGCCATACCTGTACTCAATTGTGCAAAAGGAAGTAATGACATATGGGGTCTTTCATGCTGTCGGGCCTGTTGAGGGACCCTCGTATAAAATGGCTGAAGGAGAATGACCTGTACTGGGTGTCCAAGCATGTTTTTCCATCTCCCGTTCCTAAAATCATCTCTGGGTTCCTAAAATCGATGCCATACCTGTACTCGATTGTGCAAAAAGGAAGTAATGGCATATGGGGTCTTTCATGCTGTCGTGCCTGTTGAGGAACCCTCGTATAAAATGGCTGAAGGAGAACGACCTGTACTGGGTGTCCAAGCATCTTTTTCCATCTCCCGGTTCCTAAAATCATCTCTGGGTTCATAAAATCGATGCCATACCTGTACTCGATTGTGCAAAAGGAGGTAATGGCATATGGGGTCTTTCATGCTGTTGTGCCTGTTGAGGGACCCTCATATAAAATGGCTGAAGGAGAACGACCTGTACTGGGTGGCCAAGCATCTTTTCCATCTCCCGGTTCCTAAAATCATCTCCGGGTTCCTAAAATCGATGCCATACCTGTAGTCAATTGTGCAAAAGGAAGTAATGGCATATGGGTTCTTTCATGCTGTTGTGCCTGTTGAGGGACCCTCGTATAAAAAGGCTGAAGGAGAACTACCTGTGTGGGTGTCCAAGCATCTTTCTCCATCTCCCGGTTCCTAAAATCATCTCTGGGTTCCTAAAATCATCTCTGGGTTCCTAAAATCGATGCCATACCTGTACTCGATTGTGCAAAAAGGAAGTAATGGCATATGGGGTCTTTCATGCTGTCGTACCTGTTGAGGGACCCTCGTATAAAATGGCTGAAGGAGAACGACCTTTACTGGGTGTCCAAGAATCTTTTTCCATCTCCCGGTTCCTAAAATCCTCTCCGGGTTCCTAAAATCGATGGCATACATGTACTCGATTGTGCAAAAGGAAGTAATGTCATATGGGGTCTGTCATGCTGTTTTGCCTGTTGAGGGACCCTCGTATAAAAAGGCTGAAGGAGAATGACCTGTACTGGGTGTCCAAGCATCTTTTTCCATCTCCCGGTTCCTAAAATCATCTCCGGGTTCCTAAAATCGATGCCATACCTGTACTCGATTGTGCAAAATGAAGTAATGGCATATGGGGTCTTTCATGCTGTCATGCCTGTTGAGGAACCCTCGTATAAAATGGCTGATGGAGAACAACCTGTACTGGGTGTCCAAGCATCTTTTTCCATCTCCCGGTTCCTAAAATCATCTCCGGGTTCCTAAAATCAATGACATACCTGTACTCGATTGTGCAAAAGGAAGTAATGGCATATGGGGTCTTTCATGCTGTCGTGCCTGTTGAGTGACCCTCGTATAAAAAGGCTGAAGGAGAATGACCTGTACTGGGTGTCCAAGCATCTTTTTCCATCTCCCGGTTCCTAAAATCCTCTCTGGGTTCCTAAAATTGATGCCATACCTGTTTCAATTGTGCAAAAGGAAGTAATGACATATGGGGTCTTTCATGCTGTCGGGCCTGTTGAGGGACCCTCGTATAAAATGGCTGAAGGAGAATGACCTGTACTGGGTGTCCAAGCATGTTTTTCCATCTCCCGGTTCCTAAAATCATCTCTGGGTTCCTAAAATCTATGCCCTACCTGTACTCGATTGTGCAAAAGGAAGTAATGACATATGGGGTCTTTCATGCTGTTGTGCCTGTTGAGGGACCCTGGTATAAAATGGCTAAAGGAGAACGACCTGTACTGGGTGTCCAAGCATCTTTTTCCATCTCCCGGTTCCTAAAATCATCTCCAGGTTCCTAAAATCGATGCCATACCTGTACTCGATTGTGCAAAAGGAAGTAATGGCATATGGGGTATTTCATGCTGTTGTGCCTGTTGAGGGACCCTCGCATAAAATGGCTGAAGAAGAACGACCTGTACTGGGTGTCCAAGCATCTTTTTCCATCTCCCGGTTCCTAAAATCATCTCCTGCTTCCTAAAATCGATGCCATACCTGTACTCGATTGTGCAAAAGAAAGTAATGGCATATGGGGTCTTTCATGCTGTCTTGCCTGTTGAGGAACCCTCGTATAAAAAGGCTGAAGTAGAATGACCTGTACTGGGTGTCCAAGCATCTTTTTCCATCTCCTGGTTCCTAAAATCATCTCCGGGTTCCTAAAATCTATGCCATATACACGTCCCCTGATAGGGGACGTAACGGGGATTAAACTGATAAGAATAGTACTAGTTAACACACCACTCCTATCTGGTGGCAAATTAGATTGCACGCGCAGTGCCCCAAATTGGAAGTAGGAGGACCGACCAAGCATCTCATCTCTGTGTGATTCCTGTTCTTGTAGGACAGTTAATGGGTCAGTCATGTTGCACAGCTCCTCAATGTGACAAATCTTCCTGGTTAGCTCGTCGTTCTCTTTTTCCCAGCTGCTGGATCAGATCAGAGATTGTGAGTAAAACCTGCTCCTGCTGCCGGGTGATCTCACTCAGGACTCACTTCTCTAGGTCTTCCAGCTGTTTCCTGATGTCCCTAATCAGGGCAGTCAGTCTCTCTTTTACACAAGCTGCTTTCTCTTGCACCCCTCTCCTGTGCTTCTGCAGACTTTGGACTCTTTTCTCAGTCTCCTCTCTCTTTGTGGTCAGGTTCTGCAGAACATTTCTCAGTTTCTTTTTCTTCTTCTCAGAAGCCTCATTCAGCAGCTCGACCTGGTGTCCCCTGTGCTCTCCGGCCAGGGAACAGGACACACAGATACAGGCAGCATCCTCAGTGCAGCAATATAATTGGAACATCTTGTGGGTGGAGCATTTTCTGTTACCCCAGGATGTGATTGCATGCGCAATGACATCAGTGAGGACAAGGAACGGGACATGGCTAGCTTGGTATCCAAACTTGTGCAAATGGGGAGTTTGCGGTTGTGCAAATGGACTGTTTGTGGTTTTTTGCGGTGCATTAAACGGGGAGTTTGGTCTGTCACTGTGAAGCGGGCGTAACCCTTACACTACCTGAACGATACAAAATCATACCTGATGTTTTAAAGCACGTTATTCCAAACAATTTAGGAATTTTAGGTGATTTATGCCCTTTATGGATTAAAACCAGACTCTGCATCAACTATGTAATTTTCCATGGGAGTTTTGCCATGGATCCCCCTCCGACATGCCCCAGTATAGGTGTTAGTGCCCTTGAAACAACTTTTCCATCACTTTTGTGGCCAGAAAGAGTCCCTGTGGGTTTTAAAATTCACCTGCCTATTGAAGTCAATGGAAGTTTGCCCAGTTTGCCCATTCGTGAACTTTTGCGGAAGTTTGCGTTCGCTGTTCGCTAACGCAAAATTTTAGGTTTGCGACATCACTAGTGACAGCCAAAAAAGTGTGTGGTACAGCTGTACCTACAAGACTTGTAATAGCAGCGGTAGTGAAAAAGCAGCGTTATGAAGCTTTTTCACTCATAACGCAAAACTTGTAATCTAGCCGTATATTAAGTGAGCATTTTTATTATGATCTGGGAACAAGGGTTTGTTCTTCTGCATAACTACTTTAGCGTCCTTAGGCCAAAATTGTTTTTTCTAAGCAATTTAATTTTTTTTAATCAATAAAATATTGTTTTTGTTCAAAGCCTCATGTCTCTCAGGATGATACTGTTTAGGCATTAACACTCAAATATCCCAAGCCTCTATGGCGTCACATACAGTGCCCTGCAGTTCCTCTCAGCCTCCTGGAGGTGTTTATTTGCCTGCAGAAATTGCTGCTCATGTATCTTCTGCAGCATCTGTGGCATGTCTGCCTTTCCTATGTTAAAGGGAAACGCAAGAGGAAAATAAGAGATTCAGATAGTAAGGTTTCTGTCCCACCTGCTGCTACGTAACTTGCCCTTCCTCATAATTCTGAAAAGGAGGATACGTCGGTAGCCTCTGAGGGTGAAATCTCAGGTTCAGACAGTATAATTCCTTCATCTGACGCTGAAGTAGTAACCTTCAGATAGGTAGAAGGGACCATTTCTATTCTGGATAAGAGAACTACTATTCCTATTGAGGAATCGGATAGATGCTCTTTTAAGATTCCAATGGACAAAAAGCAGGAGGCTTATTTGCAGTTTAGATTGCCATTGTGTCAAGTGGGACATGTTATTGGTTCAATGCTTTGTCTGATTTTATTTTGGTAGAGACTCCTTTGGAGGAGATTCAAGACAGAATTAAGGCTCTCAAACTAGGCAATTCCTTTATTTATGATGCTTCCTTCCAAGTTTTTAATCTGGGAGCCAAGATATCTGGCTTAGTTGTGTTAGCCAGTAGTGTGTCTTGGCTAACGTCTTGGTTGGCTGATGTTACCTCTAAGTCCAAGCCTCTGGTGCTTCCTTACAGGGATAAGACCTTGTTTTTACCTGGTCTTTTCTACAAAGTCAAGAGGACTGACCTAAAGGAGAAGCCTGCATCTGAGTCTAAATCAGCATGAAGGTTTTGCCCTGATCGGGGTCGGATCATGTGGGGGGCAGATTTTCTCTCTTTTATCAGCATGGATAAGAGATGCCCCAGATTCCTGGGCTATGGACATAGTATCTTAGGGTTATAACATAGAATTCAATATTTTTCCTCCCAGGGGCAAGGTTTCTTCTCTCAAGCTGCAGACCAGATCAAAGAAAGGCATTCTTGAAATGTATTCAGGATCCTTCCTTCCTGGGAGTGTGTCATGTTTCTGTCATGATTTCACTTTATTCCACCATATAGCATGCTATACCTTTAAGACAAGGTTAATCTACTCTGCATATGCTATACCTTTAAGGCAAGGTTTAACATTAATTAGGCACCTGTATAAATTACCAGCACTTCCTTCCATCATTGCTTGGTAATTCTAATTACTCAGAGAAGTTTCAAGCCTTACTGAAGATTCTAAATTGTACTAACCTTTTGCTGATTCTGATCATTTTGACAGGAATTGTTCATGCTATAAAGCTGCAACTTTTTCTTCTTCATTGTGTGTAAAGCCTGCTCCGTTTTCAGCTCCTCCCACTGCTGTGACATCACACCAGCATGGCTGCAAACAGTGTTTGATTTCAAACAGAGCTCTACAGTTCCACTCAGACTTCTTGGATTGTTGCAGGAGGGAATCACAAGGATTTCATCATTGCTTGCAAGTACTTTCTGTGCTCAAAACTTACAAGGTACTGTTTTTCTCAAGTTACTTATTCTGTTCATTAAGGATAAAAACAATAAGGTTGCCTGCTCTAATTCAATGAAAACTAGTTTGCTAACATTTTGTGCTGAATATCCTCATTTCAAATAAGGTTATAGTTTGTCCTAACAAATCTATATGTAATTACCATTACAAATATTAATGGTTAATTTACTGTCTTTTATGTATGCATAAAATAAGGTTAAGGAAAAGGGCCTAGAATTCTATTTAAATCTGTTCATGGTTCCCAAAAAAGAGGTGACTTTTCAACTATTTCTAGAAGTGTCTCAACAAGTTTCTCAGAGTACCGTCCTTCAGAATTGAGACATTTGTTCCATTCTTTCTTTGGTCCAAGTGGGTCAGTTCATGACGACTATAGACCTGAAGGATGCGTATCTTCATGTTCCCATCCACAGGGATCATCCCAAGTTCCTGAGATTCATCTTTATAGACAAGCTCTTTCTGTTTGTGGCTCTTCTGTTTAGCCTTGCCACAGCACACAGAATTTTCTGGGTCCTGGTTGCTCTCTTGGCAGTGATTAGGCCTCAGGGAATTGCAGTGGTGCCCTTCTTGGATGACATTTTGGTTCAGGTGCAATCTTTTCAACAAGCAAATTCTCATACTGAGATAACTGGGAAGCAGATATCCTGAGCAGACAGACTTTTCATACCGGCAAATGGGTTCTCCACCTGGAGGTGTTCTCCAGGTTATCCCTCAGATGAGAGGTGCCGTAGTTGTTGCCTCTGAAAAAGGACCTTCTAACTCAAGGGTCCATTCCTTCATCTAAATATTGTTTCGCTGACTTCTTGGAGATTGAACACTTAGGTCTAAGCGTGTTTTTTCGTTGAGACCCTGATTCAGGCTCGCAAGTCTGTTATTAGAAAGATTTACCATAAGATATGGTGTAAATTCCTTTATTGGTGTGAATCCAAGGGCTTCTCTTGGAGTGGGGTCAGGATTCTTAGGATTTTTGTCCTTTCTCCAGGAAGGTCTGAAAAAGGGTTTATCAGTCAGCTCACTGAAGGTTCAGATTTCTGCAATATCTTTTTGTTACACAAGCGTCTAGCTGATGTGCCAGATGTGCAATCTTTTTGTTAAGCCTTGTTTAGTTTCAGGCCTGTGTTTAAGTCTGTTGCTCCTCTTTGGAGCATTATCCTTGTTCTTAAGCTTTGCAGCAGGCTCCGTTTGAGCCATTACATTCCCCAGATATTAAGTTGTTATCTTGGCTTTGTTTATTATTGCTATCTTTTCTGCTCAGAGAGTCTCAGAACTCTCGGCTTTGCAGTGTGATTCGCCTTATCTTATTTTCATGCTGATAAGGCGGTTCTTAGTTCTAAGTTTTAGGTTTTCTTCTGAAAGAGGTTTCGGATAGAACTATTAATCTGGAAATTGTTCTTCCTTTCTATGTCCTAATCCTCCTTCTCATAAGGAACGTATGTTGCACAACTTGGATGTTGTGAGTCCTTTGAAATTTTATCTACAGACGACTAAGGATTTTTGCCAGTCTTCTGTCCGTTTGTTAGAAGGCTTCTGCGACTTCTCTTTCCATCTGGTTGAGAAGTATTATTTGTTTTGCTTATGAAACTGCTGGTCAGCAGCCTCCTGGGAGAATTACAGCTCATTCCACTAGAGCTTTCTCCTCTTCTTGGGCTTTCAAAACTGAAGCTTCTGTGGATCAGATTTGCAAGGCTGCAACTTGGTCCTCTGCATATTTTTTTTTTTCAAGATTTTACAAATTTGATATTTGAGACCGAGGCCTCTTTTGGGAGAAAGGTTCTGTAAGTGGTGGTGCCTTCTGTTTAGGTCTGCCAGTCTTGTTATCTCCCCTAGTTATCTGTGTCCTCTAGCTTGGGTATTGGTTCCCACTAGTAATTGATGATGTGGTGGACTCTCCATATCTTAGAAAAGGAAACAATATTTATGCTTACCTGATAAATCTATTTTTTTCTGAAGAGTCCACGACCCCACGCTTAATTTTAAAAGACAGTTATTTTTTGGCTAAACCTCAGGCACCTCTACACCTTGTGTTGTTCCTTTTACCATTTCCCATTGGTCGAATTACTGGGGATTGTGGGTAGGGGAGTGACTCTTAACAGCTTTGCTGTGGTGCTCTTTGTCTCCTTCTGCTGGCCAGGGGTGATATTCCCACTAGTAATTGATGGCGTTGTGGACTCCATATCTGGAAAGATATAGATTTATCAGGTAAGCATATATCTTATTTTTCATTGTGCACTTTTGTAATGCATACAGTATACGCCCCTTAGTGAGACACCCTGTTTTCAGAGTAAAATGTGGCTTTAGATCATTGCACCAGGGAAATAGAAATGATGGTGAGCATTCTTTAATAATCTCTCCAGCCCAGAGACCTTCATGCGCAAGATTGCATTAATTGGGGTAGCTGACACAGCTACAGGCCGGCTAAAGGAGCAGTACTGATAACGTGCTAGCTGGGTCTGAAGATAAAATGACAGTCTAAACTCAACCATTGGACTGCATAATCAAGTTAAAAGAGATATTTAGCTATATATATGTGATTTGGCACTTTTATGTTTTTAAGGCAATCATATTATTGCCATGTGCTGCCCCTGTTATTTGCTACCTGGGTCCCATGGTCCCCCTAGGACCCATTATAGAGCCAGCTCTGCACAATTATATATGTTAATGTCAGGAACGCCAGACTTAAAAACATAAGCCAATACAGTGCACACCTGCCACCTTTACTAGAATAGGGACTTCTGTTCAGTCTTGAATGATATAGCCACCACAGATTAGATTATGTGTGTGTGACCTAGAAAAAAAAATCTTTCCTATTAACATCACAGGTTTATGAATGTAGTGCTGCACTGTCATGAGTCAGGCAGCAGACAATCAGTGGAGTGAAGCAGCTTCATTATGAAGAAAATTATTTCATGCAGATGCTGCTGTTTTGGTAATTTAGTATAGGCCAGATTTCTGCGAGCAATATGTTCTTTTCACAATCAATTTCCATTGCACAGGTATTGCAAGTCTTGAAAAGTTGTGATTGCATGCACGCTATCACCTTTTACGCAACAATCTTTTCCAGGCTTAAAGAGCTGTAGTTAACAGTTTTCCACACAAAAAAAATTCAGAAAAAAATTCAGAAATACATTACAAAGTAAAGTGACACTCATATTAATGCTGTCTAATAAAAAATATTTTATAAAAATATTACACACAAAGGGCTAAAAGATAAGAGATCTCGGGTGTTAGGAAAAAAAAGCCAACACAGGGATTGTACATTGACATACAATACATACACGTACATAGAGAAACATTGGAGATAATGAAAATATTTCACATTACAATCTCATGTACATTAAACAATATCTCAGAGGGATTTTCAAAGAAATATTAGCATATAGATATCAAGATATATAGACATATATATATGAATTTACAAATCTCGCAAAAAATAGATATATCTGTCCAAAAATAATCACATATATAGTCCATTGACTTCTATGAGGGAATACGTGAACGCGCACACAATTTTGTTGCTGTTTGAACTATGTGGATTAATGCGTAAAAAATATGTTATTTTGCAAATTGTAATACCTGTGCAACCCAAAATGCGGAAAAAAAAACATGCGCGTTTTTTTTGTAGTGTGCCCTTCTGGGACACCCTGCCCTGCTGTATTGTTCTGACTTCCTGCTCCAACCCTTCCCCCCTCCCAGCTCTATATACTTGAATTCTCTGCTGTTCTGCTCAGTACCTTCTGGGACTCCCTGCCCTGCTGTATTGTTCTGACTTCCTGCTCAAACCCTTATCCCCTCCCAGCTCAATATACTTGCATTCTCTGCTGTTTTGATCAGTCCCTTCTGGGACTCCCTTCCCTACTGTATTGTTCTGACTTCCTGCTCCAACCCTTCCCCCCCTCCCAGCGCTATATACTTGCATTCTCTGCTGTTCTGTTCAGTCCCTTCTGGGACTTCCTGCCCTGCTGTATTGTTCTGACTTCCTGCTCCAACCTTTCCCCCCTCCCAGCTCTATATACTTGCATTCTCTGCTGTTCTGCTCAGTCCCTTCTGGGACTCCCTGCCCTGCTGTATTGTTCTGACTTCCTGCTCCAACCCTTCCCCCCCTCCCAGCTCTATACACTTGCATTCTCTGCTGTTCAGCTCAGTTCCTTCGGGGCCCCCCTGCCCTGCTGTATTGTTCTGACTTCCTGCTCCAACTCTTCCCCCCTCCCAGCTCTATATACTTGCAGTCACTGTGTACAACTGCGCAGCGGACGTGCGCAGGCGGGCGGGCCGATGGAGCTCCAAAGGTGCACCAAAGGTAAACCCATCAGCGCCCGTCCGTGCCTGGACTGCACCCAGCGCCATGAACCATGACCTCCGCACCCGCCACCGCTATAACACCAGCACCCTTCACTCTCTCAACATCGGTAAATCATCAGCATGCCACCTTGCATCCCCGACGAACACCAGAGAACCATTCACCTGCCGCAACTGCTCTTTCACCACCCTCCTGACCACAAACCTACCAAACATCCCTCACTCAAACAGCCACAAGAACCTCAACTGCATCCTCCTCAACACCCGCTCCATCCACAAGCACACCATCGAAATCTGGAACCTGCTCGACTCCACCTCCCCAGACGTCACCTTCCTCACCGAAACCTGGCTCAACCCCACATCAGCGCCGGACATCGACATCCCCGATGCCTATAAAATCTCCCACAAAGACCGCAGCAACTGACCTGAAAACGCATTGCTATCATCCACAAATACTCCATCCAAGTCACAACCACTTCCAATGATCACTCACCAGACTGGGAACATCTACACTTCAGAATCAATGTTAACCACAACACCACCCTCTGCGGCACTCTAATCTACAGACCTACAGGACCGTGTCCCGCCTTCTGCACCCCACACCCTCGCCTGAAAGGACTACATCCTACTCGGCGACCTCAACTTCCATCTAGACAACCCCAATGACCATAATACCACCAACCTCCTGGAAAACCTTGGAACCATTGGACTGAAGCAACTTGTAAACGCCCCAACCCACATAGCCGGACACACCCTTGACCCAATCTTCTCCGCAGGCAACCACATCTCAGTCAACCACATAACCGAACTTCACTGGACTGACTATCACTGTATACACTTCTACTTCAACAAAGCCACCACGCACCTCTGGCATCACCACCCGCTCTGCAGAAACTGGAACAACATCACCCAAGAACAACTGCATTCTACCCTGATCAAGTCCCCCCAGTGACCTCCACTGACGCTAACTCCTCCGCCCGCCACCTACATCGTTGGATCACAGACTGCGCAAATACCCTCACCCTCCTCAAGAAACCGTCCAGCCGCCAGCCCACCAACAAGGCCAGCTGGTTCACCCCCACCCTCCAGGACTCCAAATGCCACTGCAGACGATTAGAGAGAACATGGAGATCCAGCAAGTCCCCCTCAGACAAATCCGCCTACAAAGAAGCCATTACCACCCACCACCACCTCATCAAAACCACAAAGAAAACCGCTATCCTAGACAGAATCCATGCCAAAACCCACAACAGCAGGGAGCTGTTCACAGTCATCAAGGAATTCTCCAAACCCAACAGTGATACTAACGACATCCCACCCTCCCAGGACCTCTGCCACAACATCGCTACTTACTTCCACCGCAAGATCATCAACATCTACGACAGCCTTGAGCTCCAGAACTCACCACTCACCGCCGACCCACCCACCACCGTCTACAGACTACCTGGAGCCCTCTCACCATGGAGGACACACTCAGAATCATGAAATCTATCCACTCTGGAGCACCCTCAGACTCATGCCCGCACCACATATTCAACAAAGCAGGTTTTACCCTCACCCACGAACTCTGCCTCACCATAAACTGCTCCATCAAAACTGGCACCTTCTCAGAAGACTGGAAGCATGCAGATCTGAAACCCCTGCTGAAGAAACCCACAGCTGATCCCATAGATCCTAAAAACTACCGCCCCATCTCTCTACTCCCCTTTCCAGCCAAAGTAATCGAGAAGGCCATCAATGCACAATCGAGACCAACCACATCTTGGACCCCTCCCAATTCGGTTTCAGGAGCAATCTCAGCACCGAGACCGCCCTCCCCACCGCCACAGACGACATCCGTGCCCTGCTCAACCAAGGACCAAGACTGCCGCCCTCATCCTTCTAGACCTCTCAGCCGCATTCGACACTGTAGCCCACAACACCCTCCTCACGCGCCTACACAATGCTGGCATCCACAATAAGGCCCTGGAATGGATCACCTCCTTCCTCAGCGGCAGAACCCAGAAAGTCAGACTCCCACCCTTCTCCTCCAATACCACAGCAATCAGCTGCGGCATACCCCAAGGCTCTTCTCTTAGCCCCACCCTCTTCAACATCTACATGGCCGCCCTCGCCGTCGTCATCCGACAACATAACCTCAACATCGTCTCCTATGCCGACGACACCCAGTTAATCATCTAACTCACCCGAGACCCCACCACCGCCAAGAAAAACGTCCACGAAGGACTTACAGCAATCGTCACCTGGATGAACAATCGTCTCAAACTCAACACTGACAAGACCAAAATCCTCCTCCTCCTCAGACCCACCAAATCTGCATGGGATGACTCCTGGTGGCCGAAAGCCCTCGAACACCCTCCAACTCCAACACACCACGCACCAAATCTAGGCGTCATCCTCGACTCATCACTTTCCATGGGCCGCCAAGTCAACGCCGTCTCTTCGACTTGTTTTCACATACTCCACCTACTGTGAAAAATCTTCAAGTGGATCCCCACCGAAACTAGAAAATCTGTCACCCACGCCCTCGTCAGTAGTCGACTGGACTATGGCAATGCACTCTATGTCGGGTCCACCATCAAGCTCCAGTAACGACTTCAACGCATCCAGAACACCTCGGCCAGACTCATCCTCGACATCCCTTGCCAAAACCACATCACAGAACACCTAAGGAACCTACACTGGCTCCCCGTCAACAATAGAATCACCTTCAAGCTCCTAACCCATGCATTCAAGGCCCTCCACAACATCGGTCTTGAATACATCAACCACCATGTCAATTTCTACACCCCCTCCAGACAACTCCGCTCTGCCAACCAAGCCCTCGCAGTCATCCCCTGCATCAAGAAAAAAACAGCTGGAGGAAAATCCTTCTCCTATATGGCAGCATGGTCATGGAACTCCCTCAGACAATCCACCTCCCTTACAAACTTCAGGAAGGACCTCAAGACCTGGCTCTTCGACTGAATATATAAAGTATATTTGTTTTTGCAATGAATACAGTATATGCAAGAAATAGCAAGCTAGAGTTTCTAATAAATATGGTGTAAAAGGGCATTTCCCATATGAAACATTACAGATTCATTTCAAAATAGTATTATTGAGCAGGTGTACCTGATAACATAAAAGTAAGCATTATTATAACAGTTAAAAATAGCCATTTAGACATTGCATTTAAATGCAATACACAGCTAAACTTAAAATAAAAACTCAATATTATTAAAATATAGATGTACTATCATATAGCTATAAAATATAAATAAATAGATAAATAGATGGATGGATAGATAAATAGATAGATACTGATAGAAAGATAAATACAGATAGATAGGAGATAGCTAGAGATAGATTAGGCAGGCAGATGAGGTTCACTGTAATGAACCTTGTCCGATAGTACCTTGGCTTCTTCTTTTCTACATTGTTTTTTTACATTATCATTAGCAGATAGTTAGAAAAGTGTAACAGAGCACCTTGGGATCAGAAGAAGTAGGCAGGTAAGGATACAAATTGCTGGAAACAGTACAGAGTCAAATTAGCCACAGGAGAAAAAGTCACCAGGAGATGTACCAAAGGAAACACAAAGTGAAGGTCAGAAGACGGTCTGGGTCAGCCATAGGTATCAAAACAGGCAAGATAAGTACAGAGGAATCAGAAAAAACAGATTCAGAATAAGTCCAAACAGAGGTTCAACAGCTAGATGAGGTACACAGGTCAAAGCAAGCTCAATGTCAGAACAAAAATGGTTCAACAAGAAAGCTTTTTAGTAAAAATATGTCACCTGATTGAAGTTTGAGACAAACATATGTGGTGCTGAATGTAGCATCCAATCAGAATTTAAAGTAAAGAGCTTGCCAAACACCTACTCTTTCCTAAACACATATTAGGGATAATCACAATTGTGGCTTTATTTTGGCAGGTAACATATTCTGAATTTTGACTGGTATTATAGTTGTGTTTCTTCAGTGATCACAACCCCAAAATGCTTCTGAAGCTTAAAACTTTTTTGTCACGAAAATAATATGAAATTGTTATCTGCATCGTTAATCTGGTAATTTTGTAATTGAAAAATGAAAAGTGCCCAACAAACAAAATGATGATATTGAAGGTTAAGTGGTTACATCACAGGTTAAAGGCCTTGTATGTATCCCTTTTAATAGTATATAGTAATTCTAATAGGGGATGTGTGCAATTCAACTGCTGAGCTCTAAAACATATATATATAATGTGTCACTTTCACTGCACATGACAAGAATGGGTTGTCATGCAAATTTATGAAGACCTGGGGGCCTATTTATTAAAGGTCTTGCGGACCTGATCCAACAGTGCGCCGCCAGCAGGGAGGTGTCAATCAACCCGATCGTACTCGATAGGGTTGATTTCCGGCGATTCCTGTCCGCCTCATCAGAGCAGGCGGACAGGGTTATGGAGCAGCGGTCTTTAGACCGCTGCTTCATAACTGCTGTTTCTGGCGAGTCTGAAGACTCGCCAGAAACACGGGCCCACAAGCTCCGTTGTTCGGAGCTTGATAAATGGGCCCCCTGTTCTCATCATGAAGGGGAATCGGCGATCATAGCACCAGATTGGCGATTCCCCTGCACTGCAGGCCTGATCATTTGTGACATAGTAGGCAGCACTACCAGAGCTACACGTGAGTTCCGGCAATGTCACCACAAATGTGCATAGTGACATCACAGATGGTAGTTGCTGTTAAAAACCCCTCAATATCAGCTCCCTTACAAGCCATAGACCTCCAAGTTCCTTAATATGTATAGCCAGGTGATCACATCTTGCAAGAGATAAGTGCTTTTATTTCTGTACTGCACAAAGAGGACTTTCTAATCTTTATTAAAACCACCAAAAGCATGTATGGATCCCTATTTCACATGTGGCTACCCTTGATGACAATTTAGTAAATGATCACAGTAACAACAGTTACTGGCCTTTTTTTTTTTTTTACAGGTTTTGCAACAGCTATCACTGAAATTTGACTTACATTTGTGTTTAAAGGGATACTGAACCCAAATTTTTACTTTCATGATTCAGTTAGACCATGCAATTTAAATCTACTTTCTAATTTACTCCTATTATTAATTTTTCTTAATTTTCTTGGTATCTTTATTTGAAAAAGCAGGAATGTAGGATCTGGCCCATTTTTGGTTCAGCACCCTGAATAGCACTTGCTGATTGGTAGCTACATCAATCAGCAAGCGCTACCCAGGTTCTGAACCAAAGATGGACTGGTTCGTAAGCTTACATTCCTGATTTTTTAAATAAAGATGCCAAGAAAATGAAGAAAATTTGATTATAGGAGTAAATTAGAAAGTTACTTAAAATTGTATGCTCTCTCTGAATTATGAAAGAAACTAATTTGGATTCAGTATCCCTTTCATTATAGGTAGCAAAAAAGCTCAAAAATGCTCAAAATTAAAATTGGCTCAGCTTTGGGATGTAGAAATGGCTTAATATCAAAAGGATTAAGGGATTTAAACAGGCTATTATCAGTATAGTTAGCACGTGCACTTGTGTTATTGATTTTGGTATTTTTTATTAGTGTAAAAGTAAATATTATTTATTGCTTTACTTTAATTGATGCAGTAAGAAGTATTTGTATTTGGTGGCGTTGCTTGCTAGTCATCCATTATGGCAGCGGGATATTTCAGTGTGTTTGCCAATGCACAATCCAAACATACATTCAAAAACTTTTTGGGTCATCTGTAATAAGTCGAAAAGTGTTGTACGGGGTTTATCAAGTCCTTCTAGCTATGCAAAATTGCTCATCATTTGCATCATTCAGTATAACAAATTTGCATTGTGAAAAGAAAACCAGGACAATCACATGTTAGGTAAATTGCCATTTTCCACCAAAACAGTAATGGAAAAGGAGCTTCCAGTAAAAATAAATAAAATACTTGACTGTGATAACCATCCACATCAACGACAGCTCAACAGCTGTAAACTTGCGGATAATTATCAAATGATAAAGTGTGATCAAGCACATTATTTGTAAACAGATCCATAAAGTACTAGCAAGAATAAAATAACTGCCACTCATTGGAAAGACAATAGCAATTTAATTTTACATAGCAAGTAGAGGTTAATCGTTAACTGAAATGCTGTTACTGTATATAGAAAAAAAAATGATAAAAAAAATGTCATATCAAAGTTTAAAATTGACTAAAAAGCAAATATGTTGCCAGCCGCTGGAAATTGTTCTTACTGATTTCTGAATTCATTCTCTGGCAAACTTTTTTCCACACTTATCTACGTTTTTAGATCATTTATTATTTTTAATCACAAGAAATGTCACCCGGCATTTTCTATCTACTCTGAACCTCATTGTGTGTTCTCAGAATCTCTTTAAAGCAGTAGATGTGCTTCTGCTCACACATATTTCCATGTGGTTTTCATCCAAATTATTAATCATTAAAGCATTTTAAAGTGAATCCCACATTTCAAACTCCCCCTTGATATAATAACTAAGGCTGTGCTGCCTGTTTTCTTAAGCCTGCTGTCCATCTCCGAGATTCTTTCCAAAAAGCCCTTCCCATTGGCAATATCATAAATGCCTGATTAAAGCTTTCATTTCCCTCAGGCTTACTTTATTAACTGAATTGCATACTGTATTATAGCTTCCTTCAAAATATTCACCATTTCTCCTGGTAAGCTGGGCTGTTAACTGAGGCCCTTTATGTGTTTTTTTTTCTGCAACTAGAGAGATTGTATTTATATGCTCCTGCAAATACAAAAATCATGAAGGTAGAATGTAATATTTTGTCATCTCATTTCTGCTTTGGGGCCTACTAACCAAAATATTTATACCTCAGACTGAGAAATGTTTTCAGCATCTTCTCATTTTTCTTATTAAAATGGTTTGATTTGTTTGAAGAAAAAAAAAAAAATTAACTGCACTTAGAGAAATTTAGCCGTATTTTAAGTTATACTTTAAATTAGTTTAAGAGGCATCAATCCCTTGGCAGTGGGAATAATATAGATAATAACATTACAGTATGCCTCTACTAGGTTGTCCAAAAGTTAATAAAACAAAGTTTAAAATCTAATCAAAGTTTTAATATCACTCTAGTTTTAACGCTCTGAACTACTGTTTTTCTTAGTCCTTTTACATAAAACAAATGGTATGATGTACTCTTTATTTTGTGATTGTTGGTATGCCTAGACATGTCTAAAATATCAACTCTAACATTGCTTGATCATAATCAATAATGCTTTTATTTTTCTGTTCATATTACATGTTGACAGTAATATATTATCTCTTGTGCAAAAGTCTAAGGTGCACTAACATCTGCATGATAGATAGCATGGGTGCACTAAATCACTCACATACAACACTTCTATGAGTGTACTGTGAAAAATGCATGTCAGTAATCGTTCAAGCGACAAGCCAATGGTGCTCTAAGCTGAAGAAGAGATAAGCCGAAGGCCAAATAGTGGGGTTCTTGTTTTTAAGCAATGGTTTTGTATTGAAGTTAAAAACACTGCACACAAGTATACATATACTCAAATATACATACACACATACATATACACCAATATACATACACTCATACATATACACAAATATACATACACACATAAAAATATACCCACATCCATATACTCAATTATACATATACAAAATATACACTCATACATATACACAAATATGCCCACATACATATACACAAATATACATACACACATACAAATATACCCACATCCATATACTCAATTATACATACACAAATACAAATATACACTCATACATATACACAAATATACATACACTCATACATATACACAAATATACATGCACACAAACATATACACAAATATACATACACACATACATATACACAAATATACATACACTCATACATATACACAAATATACATACACTCATACATATACACAAATATACATACACTCATACATATACACAAATATACATGCACACAAACATATACACAAATATACATACACACATACATATACACAAATATACATACACACATACATATACACAAATATACATACACTCATACATATACACAAATATACATACATTCATACATATACACAAATATACATACACACATACATATACACAAATATACATACACACATACAAATATACCCACATCCATATATGTACTCAAATATACATACACTCATACATACAGTATACACAAATATACATAGACACATACAAATATACCCATATACATATACTCAAATATACATACACACATACAAATATACACAGATACATATACACAAATATACATACACACATACAAATATACACAGATACATATACACAAATATACATACACACATACAAATATACACAGATACATATACACAAATATACATACACACATACAAATATACACAGATACATATACACAAATATACATAGACACATACAAATATACCCACATACATATACTCAAATATACATACACACATACAAATATACCCACATACATATACTCAAATATACATACACACATACAAATATACACAGATACATATACACAAATATACATACACACATACTAATATACCTATATACATATACTCAAATATACATACACTCATACAAATATACCCACATACATATACTTAAATATACATACACACATACATATACACAAATATACATACAAATATACACAGATACATATACACAAATATACATACACACATACAAATATACCCACATACATATACTCAAATATACATACACACATACAAATATACACAGATACATATACACAAATATACATACACACATACAAATATACCCACATACATATACTCAAATATACATACACACATACAAATATACCCACATACATATACTCAAATATATTCATACACACATACAAATATACACTGATACATATATACAAATATACATACACACATACAAATATACACACATACATATACACCTTTGAGTCCTACCCAGTCCAGAACCTGATCATAGACAATATCCCTTTAAATCACGGTTAAAATATATTTTTTTAATAATAAACCTTTATTTTACATTTAAGATGTATAAATGTGAAATACTTTATTTTAATTTATTTACGTGTGTCTATAATAATATTTTATATTCCAATGTTCTTCGCATAGAAAAAAAAGTAATTTTTATTATTGAATATATAATTCTATATATATCTAATAATTCTTATAATGTTAATGTTATATATATATATATATATATATATATATATATATATATATATATATATATATATATATATATATATTTAAAAAAAATATAATTTTACTGTATGTGAAGAAAATTGGAATGTAAAATATTAATAACACCTGTTGGGTTAGTGCACCGTCAATAAGTCTTAGGTTTTCATATGCATATTTTCTAGTGTCAAAGGGAGGAATTGCCTGGTATTTCGGTGCTGGACTGACCGTAATTGACGGGATAAGACTGATATGCTACAGGAAATTTCTACTCTGTGAAAAGCATTACTGGGCTAAAAGAAGCTGCATGCAGGAGGTAAATCACCATAGAACAGACTAATGATATTGAGCCGGTTGTTCGTTCCTGTGAGTGTGTGTATATGTATATATATATATATATATATATATATATATAAAACTACTTAAAATAAAAATATAATTTTACTGTATGTGAAGAATATTGGAATGTGAAATATTAATAACACCTTTTGGGTTAGTGCACTGCCAATAAGTCTCAGGTTTTCGTATGCATATTTTCAATTTATTATTATTATTTTTATTATTATTCTTTATTTATAAAGCATCAACAGATTCCACAGCGCTGCCCATGGGTACAAGGATAAAAGTACAACAGAGAAACAATACAATAAGAGACAAAATTTTACAGACAAATACAAGGGGAGTTGAGGGCCCTATTCCTGAGGGAACTTACAATCTAGATGGGTGGGAGGATGGGAAACAGGAGGTGGGGACTGCAAAGGTGAGAATGATATAAGTGAGGCGATAGATGAGGGCAACTGGTGGGTAAGTGAAGTTCATTTGTTAATGAGTCGGGTTATAACAGCTTCCTTAACAAAAAGGTCTTTAGGGAATGTTTAAAGGAGGAGAGGTTAGGGGAAAGTCTGACAGCTTGAGGAAGTGCATTCCAGAGGGTTGGTGCAGCACAAGAGAAGTCCTGTAGTCTAGCATGAGAGGAGGTGATGGTATAGGATGCAAGAAGCAGCTCATTGTTGGCTGTGGTATATTTGTTGATGAGTGAGGACAGGTAGGGTGGGGCAACATTGGTGAGGTCTTTATAAGTCAGGGTGAGAATTTTGAATTTAATTCTGCTGTGAATGGGGAGCCAGTGAAGGGACTCACAGAGAGGTGCAGCAGAAACAGAGTGTCGAGAGAGGTGAATTAGCCTTGCAGATGCATTTAGGATGGATTGAAGGGGAGAGATGTGGGAGAGAGGGATGAAAGATAGTAAGTTATTACAGTAGTCAAGTCGGGAAATTACCATGGAGTGGATTAGCTGTTTAGTAGCTTCAGCACTCAGAAACGGATGGTTTTTGGAGATATTGCGTAGGTGGTTGTGGCAGGATGGAGAGAGCAATTGGATGTGGGGAATGAAGGAGAGATTTGAGTCAAGTGTGACTCTGAGGCAGTAGACTTGGGGTGATGGGGGGGGGTTATTATTATTATTATACTTTATTTATTGAGCGCCATCATATTCTGCAGTGCTGTCCATGGATACAGTTCATTTAAATAAAACAATAATATAAAACTTCTAAGACTAAGAGACAGGACAGAATTTACAAACACATACAGGAGGAATCGAGGGTAGTGGTGCACCAACAGTGATGGAAATATTTGAAACTTTAGTCGATTTAGAGGGGGGGATTAGAAGTAGTTCGGTCTTGGACATGTTTATTTTTAGGTGGTGAGAAGCCATCCAGGAGGAAATGCCAGATAAGCAGTCGCTGATGTGAGAATTGACAGAAGGAGAGAGTACAGGGGTGGAAAGTTAGATCTGGGTATCATCAGCATAGAGGTGATAGTTGAAGCCATAGCAGTTGATGAGTTTACCCAGTGAAGAAGTGTAAATAGAGAAGAGTAGATGACCCATGACAGAGCCTTGAGGTACTCCAACAGACAGAGGCAATGGAGAGGAAGAGTCACCAGCAAAAGATACAGAGAAGGATCGGTTAAAGATAAGAGTAAATCCAGGAGAGGGCAGTGTCACAGAGCCAAAGAGACCCAAGGGTCCGTAGGAGAAGGGTATGGTCAACAGGAGATTGTTAGTAACCATAGCCAATCGGAATTGAAGGGACGCCATCTTGGATGACGTCGCTTAAAGGAGCCTTCATTCGTCGGTAGTCCGTCGGGAAAGAAGGATGTTCCGCGTCGGCGGGATGAAGATTCAAGACCCGGCTTCGAAGATGACCTCGCCCGGATAGAAGACTTATTCAGCGCCTCTTGGAAGATGACATCGCCCGGATGGAAGATTTCTTCAGCGCCGCTTGGAGGATCACTTCATCGGATGGAAGATTTCTTCAGCGCCGCTTGGAGGATAAGTTCTGCTGCTCCGGGTCTCCTCTTCAGTTCCATCGCTGCTCGGCTGAGTGAAGACGACTAAAGGTAGGATGATCTTCAGGGCATTAGTGTTAGGTTATTTTAAGGGGGGTTTGGTTTAGATTAGGGGTATGTGGGTGGTGGGTTTTAATGTTGGGGGGGTTGTATTTTTCTTTTACAGGGAAAAGAGCTGAATTCTTTGGGGCATGCCCCCACAAAAGGCCCTTTTAAGGGCTGGTAAGGTAAAAGAGCTTTGAACTTTTTTAATGTAGAATAGGGTAGGGCATTTTTTTATTTTGGGGGGGTTTGTTATTTTATTAGGGGGCTTAGATTAGGTGTAAGTAGCTTAAAATTGTTGTAATATTTTTTTAAATGTTTGTAACTTATTTTTTTTATTTTTTGTAACTTAGCTTTTTTTATTTTTTGTAATTTAGTTAGTTTATGTAATTGTATTTAATTGTGTAGTGTTATTTTATTGTGTAGTGTTAGGTTTAATTGTAACTTAGGTTAGGATTTATTTTACAGGTAATTTTGTATTTCTTTTAGCTAGGTAGTTATTAAATAGTTAATAACTATTTAATAACTATTCTAACTAGCTAAAATAAATACAAAGTTAACTGTAAAATAAATAGCTATCTTAGGGTTTATTTTACAGGTAAGTATTTAGTTTTAAATAGGAATAATTTATTAAAGTATAGTGTAGTGTTAGGTGTAATTGTAACTTAGGTTTACAGGTACATTTCTCTTTATTTTAGCTAGGTAAGCTATTAAATAGTTAATAACTATTTAATAGCTATTGTACCTAGTTAAAATAAATTGAAAGGTACCTGTAAAATAAAAATAAATCCTAAGATAGCTACAATATAATTATTATTTATATTGTAGCTTTATTAGGGTTTATTTTAAAGGTAAGTATTTAGTTTTAAATAGGATTAATTTAGTTCATAATAGAAATATGATTTAGATTTATTTAATTAATATTTAAGTTAGGGGGGTGTTAGGGTTAGTGTTAGACTTAGGTTTAGAGGTTAATAATTTTATTACAGTGGCGGCAGTGTGGTGGGGGGCAGGATAGGGGTTAATAAATGTATTATAGGTGGCGACGGTGTAGGGGGGGCAGATTAGGGGTTAATAAATTTAATATAGGTTGCGGCAGGGTCAGGGAGCGGCGGTTTAGGGGTTAAACTATGTATTTGCGGCGAGGTGCGGGATCGGCAGGATAGGGGTTAATAAATGTATTATAGGTGGCGACGGTGTGGGGGGGCAGATTAGGAGTTAATAAATTTAATATAGGTTGCAACAGGGTCAGGGAGCGGTGGTTTAGGGATTAAACTATTTATTTATTTGCGGCGAGGTGCGGGATCGGCAGGATAGGGGTTATTAACTTTATTATAGAGGGCGGCGGGGGGGGGGCAGGATAAGGGGTTACTAGGTATAATGTAGGTGGCGGTGGGCTCCGGGAGCGGCGGTTTGGGGGTTAATATGTATAGAGTAGCTTGCGTGGGCTCCGTGAGCGGCGGTTTAGGGGTTAATCATTTTATTTAGTTGCGGCGGTGTAGCGGGGGACAGATTAGAGGTGTTTAGACTCGGGGTACATGTTAGGGTGTTAGGTGTAGACAGCTCCCATAGGAATGAATGGGATGTCTGGCAGCAGCGAACATGAACTTTCGCTATGGTCAGACTACCATTGATTCCTATGGGATCCGCCGCCTCCAGGGTGGCGGTTTGAAAACCAGGTACGCTGGGCCGTAAAAGTGCCGAGCGTACCTGCTAGTTTTTTGATAACTAGCAAAAGTAGTCAGATTGTGCCGCACTTGTGTGCGGAACATCGGGAGTGACGTAAGAATCGATCTGTGTCGGACTGAGTCCGGCGGATCGAAGCTTACGTCACAAAATTCTACTTTTGCCGGTCTCTAGCCTTTGATAACTAAGGCGAATCAGCCTCGCCACAAATACGCTGCGGAATTCCAGCGTATTTGAGGTTGACGGCTTGATAACTACCCCCCAGAGCATGCAATTTTAAGCAACTTTCTAAATTACTCCTAGTATCAATTTTTCTTTGTTCCCTTGCTATCTTTATCTTTGGTTCGGTCATCTGGACAGCACTTTTTTTATTGGTTGATGAATTTATCCACCAATCAGCAAGGACAACCCAGGCTGTTCACCAAAAATGGGCTGGCATCTAAACGTACATTCTTGCATTTCAAATAAAGATACCAAGAGAATGAAGAAAGGATAGGAGTAAATTAGAAAGTTGCTTAAAATTACATGCACTATCTGAATCACAAAATAAATGTTTTTGGTTCAGTGTCCCTTTAATACTTGACTCCACATGTGCTACTTTGTGTTGTGTTTGAGCTCACTAATATGAGCGAGTGCCTCCCGAGCTATTTATTCATGCTAAAGATAACACACCCACATTGGGCCAGATTACAAGTTGCGCGCTATTTAGTGCTTTTGCTTGAGCGTTAACACCACCAGAATTAATCTTTTTACAAGTTTGAAAGTACATTCTTTGCACGAGAGTGAAACCTAATGCAAGCTAACTAAAGAACTTTAACAGCGCTAACTTATTCTCCCTATAGGCTTCAATGGAGAGCACAAGACTTATTGGTGGTGCACTAACCCAACAGGTGTTATTAATATTTCACATTCCAATATTCTTCACATACAGTAAAATTATATTTTTATTTTAAGTAGATAGTTTTATAAATATATATATATATATACATATATATTTATTTTACATTAACATTATAAGAATTATTAGATATATACAGAATTATATATTCAATAATAAAAATTACTTATTTTTTCTATGCGAACGTTGGAATATAAAATATTATTATAGATGCTGTAATATATATATATATATATATATATATATATATATATGTATATGTGTGTGTATATATATATATATATATATATATATAACTTCAGATTATTTAGAAAAGAGATAAATAGCCACAGTAGAGCTATATGAGATACTGTGTAAAGATGGGGGATTTCAGCACTCAGTAGAACTCCATTTAACCCAAAATGGTGCTTGACTGGGAGCTAGCAAGAGACAAAAATACACGGATGCACATAAGTTCCCATAACACGACAAATTTATTTACAAAGTAACAAAACATACTGGAAAGGCATATGCATATTGTTTAGATACTAAAGAAAGTATAATATTACCACTGCAGTGGGATAACTATCTATCATAATACTTTCTAAGACAGCTTTTTATACAACATTGTATTGATTTATATATAGCAAGGAAAGGATATATATAACTGTGGCCAAACAGATTATCTTATGATCATATATACGACCTGTTCTGAGTCCTCCTTATAGGTAAGAAATAGGAAGAAAACACAGGTAGATTGAAAAATCTGTTTCTGCCTGGGCCCAGGTTCTGTGTGAAAAGAAGTAGATAAACGGGATATTCCTTTCTTTTTCAAAGGCTCATTCTTTGCTTTTAATCAGGAGCTATATAGAAAAACTTGTATGCTAGAACTCCGAGGTAAGAGCGTCCTCTCTGTCTAGCATAGTGATACAATACTTGTTTAGAAATGCCGTTATTGCTTTTGAGTCCAAACGAATGCAGTTTTCCAGGAAACTGCGGTATGTAGCGGTCCCAGGTGTTTGCCTCAACACATACCTCCGGACCTCCGTATTTGAATAGCAGTCCGGAATTCTGTGTGGCTGTGTTAGTGCTCACCTCCGGGTTCACCTTGTATCCGCAGATATAGAAATTACAGTCACTCGTTCGGGTCTGGGTACTGAAGTTACGTGCAGGGTCGGGACAGGTGCTTCCGACATCAAACTGCTTTCTATCTCCACTTTAAAGTCATATCACCTTCGCTTTGGGGATCTTGACTATAACGGATGGCAGATATAAATCTTCATGAAAATTTTCCGAACTTGTGTGAGCTGTAACTAGGTGTCTGACAGACAGACACCTAGTTACAGCTCACACAAGTTCGGAAAATTTTCATGAAGATTTATATCTGCCATCCGTTATAGTCAAGATCCCCAAAGCGAAGGTGATATGACTTTAAAGTGGAGATAGAAAGCAGTTTGATGTAGGAAGCACCTGTCCCGACCCTGCACGTAACTTCATTACCCAGACCCGAACGAGTGACTGTAATTTCTATATCTGCGGATACAAGGTGAACCCGGAGGTGAGCACTAACACAGCCACACAGAATTCCGGACTGCTATTCAAATACGGAGGTCCGGAGGTATGTGTTGAGGCAAACACCTGGGACCGCTACATACCGCAGTTTCCTGGAAAACTGCATTTGTTTGGACTCAAAAGCAATAACGGCATTTCTAAACAAGTATTGTATCACTATGCTAGACAGAGAGGACGCTCTTACCTCGGAGTTCTAGCATACAAGTTTTTCTATATAGCTCCTGATTAAAAGCAAAGAATGAGCCTTTGAAAAAGAAAGGAATATCCCGTTTATCTACTTCTTTTCACACAGAACCTGGGCCCAGGCAGAAACGGATTTTTCAATCTACCTGTGTTTTCTTCCTATTTCTTACCTATAAGGAGGACTCAGAACAGGTCGTATATATGATCATAAGATAATCTGTTTGGCCACAGTTATATATATCCTTTCCTTGCTATATATAAATCAATACAATGTTGTATAAAAAGCTGTCTTAGAAAGTATTATGATAGATAGTTATCCCACTGCAGTGGTAATATTATACTTTCTTTAGTATCTAAGCAATATGCATATGCCTTTCCAGTATGTTTTGTTACTTTGTAAATAAATTTGTCGTGTTATGGGAACTTATGTGCATCCGTGTATTTTTGTCTCTTGCTAGCTCCCAGTCAAGCACCATTTTGGGTTAAATGGAGTTCTACTGAGTGCTGAAATCCCCCATCTTTACACAGTATCTCATATAGCTCTACTGTGGCTATTTCTCTCTTTTCTAAATAATCTGAAGTTATAACTACTTTTGGGGGTCTGCACCTGATCTAGTAGTGGATAGTTACCGCCTAGATCTTTAAATTATAAATCTCCTATCCTGCTTAAACAGGAAGGTTAAACAATCCACTCCCACATTCTTTTTGTACATATATATATATATATATATATATATATATATATATTCTATACATTTATTAGAATATTTCAGTATATCTATAATAATTATTTAAATTAATTATTAATGTTCTTTAATATTTTATATTTAAGAAATACATGAATTAGTTTATTTCTGTAGGGTTTGCACACGTATTGACGTCACACACGCTCAAGGGTTCAATAGGCGCACAATCGTTACAACCGACATAAAACCTCTGACGAAGAAGGAGCTATACCTAGCGATCACCTTCAAAACGCGTAAGGTTTACTTAGGGGCCACATTTAAAGCCCCCCTCTGTTTTTTCTGTCGGACTTTACACTATCTGAGTTTTTAACTTTGACCCATAACTGAGTTTGGACTGTTAACCGGCCAGTACAGCCATTCTTTTGAGTCATCCAAGTTCACCACCAGCTCTCCCTCTAATAGGAGAAGCAGATACATTATGGAGTTTATTTGTGTATATGCCATTTCGTTACCTCATTTCCATTGAGGTCACCTATTGTAAGTGTTCATTTGTCTCATTAAATTTACTTATATTTTTCAAACAGTATTACACTATGTTTTGCTTTTTTCTTTCTTTCACACATTACTGAGCAAACCTGTGGGGCAACCATTTGCCTAAGGGTCCTGTAAGGAAGAGTCTTTGCCTTCTTTTGGGGACTACATCCTCCATTTGAGATTCCTCACCCTCTATCAAGCTGGGCAGTCTCCAAAATCTCCATCACGCTGGGCACACTCCAACTAAACGATTTAGAAGAAACCCGGATTATCTCCAGCAGTTTCCCAGGAAATCAGTGTTACCTCCATGAGGCGCCATACACTTGCCTCATATGATTGAGGGTGTATCCTGTAAGTAGCCATTTCACACAGCTGTTTGGATACATACCTCTGTGATTACCATTGATCTATATACAAACTCTTTACAATATATTGCAAGACTATATGATTTATTTTACAGGAGCTTTGATATCACAGCAGCTATTTGTGTTATTGTGATTATCTATATTATTGTAATCATTTTGTGTTGCTTATCATCTTATATTCAATCTATTTGGTTAATGTCTTTATGTGATTATATGGTTTGATGCATTTAGCATATTTATTCTCTCTTCCAAAAACTTTGTCCTTTTAAAGGGAATTTTGGTAATATAAGATCAAATTGTTTCTAAGTGGGCACACTAACAGGCGCAGTAATTCCCTCTAGTACCTCTTCCCATACTTATTTTCATTTCCTCAAGGGATTTCCTAGAAATGGTTTTCCCACCCACTAGTTGGTCATTTACAGCAGCCAGTTAGCGAGTGCACACTCATAGACACATTCTGTTTTATTGAATCTATCTCAGATACCAATTTACAGTTGGTCTCTTCCCACACCTAAGAACAAATTATTTGTCTTATTTTTTTTATTAATCTCATTGGGACTTTGCTAATAGAACGCACGACAGGGATATCATTACCCAATATTATATTATAATGGTTGGCTAATTAATATATACTCCAATCACCCCTGATATATCCCACACTATTGGCCACTGTATGAGTGAGAGTGCATTCCCACTTCTTGTTTTACATTTTTTTCATACATTTTCAGAGAGTGCATTTATACTCATTCAATTCCACTGTGTTTTTGCACACTCATTTTCAGGGAGCTTGTATTTGTACCAGTTGCACTTACATTCTACTTGTAACACAATATATATATATATATATATATATATATATATATATATATATATATATATAAAAATATTTATTTAAATAAAAATAAAAGTTTACTGTATGTGAAGAATAGTGGAATGTTATGGAATGTTAAATATTTACAGTAAATAAACAGTAAAACACAATCTTAAATATTATGATTGATTTATTATTTAGAGACATATATATTATAGTCCTTTGCAGTAAAATACATGTCCATATAATTATAACTCTTAAACCTTAGAAAACATTTTTATTAATATTTATATGAATCATTTTTAGAAGATAGTGTTTATATGAGTGTAACCATTTATGTTCATGTATTTATGTTGTGTTTGATGCACCTTTTATTTTATCCCTGACCCTTTACGTAAGGTTTTCAGTCGCGATAACCCAGCGTGCTTTGAATTAAATTGAGCTTGAGCGAACATGTTTCCTTTCAACTTGTAATACAGGCACAAAGTAACATGCCTGTAATATTCAAATATCACGCACAAGCACACGTTAGCACGCCACTTGCAATGTAGCCCACTTTTGCTTGTGCTTCACTTGTAACTATCCCATTATGGGCCAGATGACAAGTGGCATGCTAACAGTTACACGCTCATATTACAAGTTGAAAGGAAATGCAAATGCGTGATTGCAATCTTGAATTACGCTAGAATGATTACCATGTCCTCAGAGCTCTGGTTAACTGTTTCGCAAAAACATAAAAGTTGCACAAAACTTATCATAAATACATTTAAAATACAGTTACACTCATAATAATACTATCTAATAAAAAATATGCACAAATAAGTTATAAGGGCTATAAGAAATGAGGTCTCAGGTGTTAGAAAAAAAAGGCAGACAAAGGAGTTTAACATTGAGATACATACATATACATGTCTAAAGATCTATCTATCTATATATATATATATATATATATATATATGTGTGTGTGTGTGTACATATGTATTATTATTATTATTATTATATTTGTATATATGTATTTACAGACATATACACATATAAACACATAACTGCATATAAACACATGTATATAAGTGCATTGGTGCCCTTTGCAGTTAAGTAGATGAAAACATGTAAAAGCTTATTTATGCAATATTCATATTTAATAAAGTGTTGCACTGTGTATTTTCTATGCACTGTATATGTTCTATGTATTTAGAAATAGATATTTGAATATATATATATATATATATATATATATATATATACCTATATATGATCATGTATATTTATTTTACCAAAATACCATCAAATATATGTAGAAATATGTATTAATGAATAAATAGAACATATTCTGCTGTGTGAAGAACATTGAAATGTGAAATATTCATATTTTCACGTCAGTTTAGCGCACTTGAGCATAAGTGATCGGGTTTGCGATTTGATTTGAAGGGTGTTTTTTTTTTTAATTCTATTTTTTTTTTTGCTCCATTGACTTTTATGGGGGAATACGTTAACGTGATCACGATATTTTAACTTTGGCTTTTTGCCTGCATTGGGTTAGAGCGAGAGCAAAAACTCTTTTTTTGTTTATCTAGTGATGGGACTTACCCACCATATATAAAATATTGTGGTTGTTTAACTTCTCCATATGGTAAACACCATATTACAAATGTCAAAATGGTGGAGTTTGCTTGAAAATAAATAGAAAAGCAAAGAGAACTGAAATTATATTACTAAATATAAGGTTTTCAAACTTTTCAGGACCTCATAAAAAACTTTAACACAATATTTAAAAATACAGAAGCATCAACAATGTTAGTATTTATAAAATGCCAACATATTGCTTATTGCTATGCACTGAACACAACCAAAATAAACATAAATATTCATAGTCATACAGAGGCCATAAGTCCTACTTTAAACAGCTTACATTCTAGTGTCTAGTAACAAAATGTAGAGAAATATAATTAACTGGACTTGTGTGTGAATAGGTTTCTGTATTATTACTTCATTCTAGGAGCTTACTTGCAAAAGCTTACCAAAGATTTGTTTAATAAAAAAAAAATCACATTTGAATAAATATGGAAGGAAATCATAGTTATTGATTTCTTTGAAAACTATAGAATCCACAAACATCAAATAAATGAAGAGTCCGTTAGTCTTGTAGCTAGATCATACCATAGTGACAATAACTAACACTCCTATAGATTAAATTGTGGACTGCTGATTTTAAATATTAGAGGTTATAGCTTAATGATATGAATATTTGAGTATATACAATAAATAAATACAGCTATGTCTATCTAGAAGCTTTACTAACCAATAGCAACAATCACAGAGGCTGGATCACAATGAGGTAGACATTGTAGTGACAGAGTTGCTATATAATTACATTCTGTGACTTGCAAGTTATCAAGATCACGCTGTAGAAAAATGTATTTGCTTGAGAGTAATAACAGCTATATATGTCTGTGGGAGACACTACATGCAATCATGTTACATTATTGTCACTACATTATTTTTATCTGCGGCTAGCAACAGTGGGTACGTAAAGAAAAGTCAGTGAGAATGATCAAAATGAAATGTTCATCCACATTGACTTTTCCTCTATTGCAATAAAAATAATGACTGACCAAGCTTCCCCAGACAGTTATTATCTCTACTTGAGACCCGGTTTTCCCATAAATAAGAATACACACAACTGGTACTCTATCACAATAGCCCCCAACAATCAATGGATCTTATTATGGACTTCTCACTTCCCCCTTAACCCAAAATGACAACCCATAACTAACCTCCCACATGTGACCACCCATAATGAGACCCTCCATAACAAACTGCTCTTTAAAAAAATCTAACCCCCAATCATGATCCCCATCAAACACTCCCCCAACATGCAATTTCTGACCTAACCCTGCAAATCAATATTTTAGTCCAGGCATTTTCTAACTTATTAGGGTCAATTACATTTATTCAATCCTATAATGCCCCAATAAACATAACCTATATTAAAAGGTAAACAGGAACATAATTCCTTCAATAATTATATAACAAAATAGACTGTAGAGTTATGTATTGATATTCATGTCACATATATTATATACGAACAATATCTTACTGAAATGTTGGTCTGGTTCAAACTAAGCCTTTTGAAAATAAACACATTAGAGCATTTTTATTGACAGGCAGATTCCCCAGTTTCTGGGGAGAGAAAGAGGAAGAGAGAGAGGGGAGTAGAGGGAAGGGGAGAGGGAGAAAGATGAAGAGAGGAAAATAATTCTTATTGGATAATTTAAAGTGGGAGTTACCGCAAAGGGGAAAAAGGAAAGAAGAGAGAGGGATAAGAGAGAGAGGAGGAGAGGAAAAGAGAGCAGAAAAAGTTAATATATATATTTTTTTTTGCCTTCTAGTTCAAACTGACAAACAGCTTATAAATATAAAAAGGGGAATGAAGAGGGAAAGGAGGAGAAGGGGAGGAGAAAGAGACTGTTTAGGGAAGTCACGAAAAACATTAATTCTGTAATTTTGTTTTTCTTTTTTGTCATTTATAAGTTCAGAAATACAAAAGGAACAACTGTAGAATATTTAGTAATGTAAGCCGGAAACCACACAATAAGCATTTTCTTTCCTAAGATACATCACGTTGTCATATAATAAGAATATTAGTAAGTCAAGTAGCTGTAAATATATTCTTCTCATCTTCTTGTATTCAAGCTGAGGAACTTCACCTGCTGATCCGTACAGGGCATGAGAGGCTCATCAGAGTGACTCTCAGTGGAATAATATATTCAGCATGTTCCCTTTAATTGTCCAACTTCTCTTCAAATTTTAGGAGATATTTCAGTAGCAGCTCCTCTAGACCTGAGAAGATGTTTTGCAATGGTTGCAATGAAGTTTAGTAGATTTTTAAGAATATAACTAAGAAATAAAGAGCATTACTACACTGTTAAACAGGAGTACCGGGGCAGGAGATGTTGAGAGCTATATACACTTTTATCTCATTGTAGACCTAAATGCTCCAGATTGGGTAGCATGCAAAGAGCCCAAAAGAATGATATAAATTAATTCAGATAGGTCTGGTTAATAAACCTATATTGATTTTGTAGCTGGATGGCTTCAAATTCAGCTGATAGATGGCAAAATATCAACTACTTACACACTGCTCCCAATATTGTGAACCTAACATGGCACTGTCCAAAAACATGCCCCCTAAGAAATGATAGGGTGGGTGAACTCCATTTTTAGATTGAGGCTGCCCATCAGCATTAATCTTTTTTTTCTATAAATAGGATGTAATCCCTAAAGAGGGTCAAATTGCTGATGACCATGAGATGCTGAAGAGTATTCTCCAGACAAATAGGTTTGAAGAGCTTTTTAATAAGGTACACTAATTGTCTTTATTTTCTAATGTATTGGGTTAGCCATTAGTGGAGCACATTTAGGAGGGGTCAATTGGACAGCATTTTAGAAAGGGTTAATAATTTTCTTTATGGTCAGGTGAGATGTGAATACTTATTGTTGCATCAAATCCTCCAATAGTTTTTATGGGGACAATTCCAATACATCAGAAAACACTTTTCTACTATTTAGAAGTCCTGAATAATTATTTGGGACTTCTAACTATAAGTTTCCATTTTTTATCTATGTTTTAATAAATACTTTTCCATATATACAACCTGCTGCTGTTTTGTTCCTACGCTGGGAGAATTCGAGTTCCTGATGCCGGAGTTTCAGTGAGCTGGCCCACTGCCAAGAGGCCAGTCTGCATCTATTAGCACATGAGGGTGCTATTAATTTTGTGAGTACCTTTTGTTCACATCTACTATTGAACATGCAAGGGATTCTACACAATGCAGAGCCTTCTTATTGTTTTACAGGCCTTGTAGCAATAGTACTTTTCCTTTTAAGAATGAAAGAAGCTGCTGCGACATTACTCACTTTGACTTGGATTCTGATATTTTTTATTTGAGCTACATTTGGACTATTTGGGGACTTTGAGCACCTCCTATTTTTCCCTAAAGGTTTGGGATATTATGAATTTATGTGTTTGTTCTGTAAACTTTTATAGACTGAGGGGCAGATTATGAATGGCACTGTAGCATAAAACTCATAACTAAAGTGCTAAAAAGTACACTAACACTCATAAACTACCTATTAACCCCTAAACCGAGGCCCTCCTGCATAGCAAATAATAAAACAAAATTATTAACCCTTAATCTGCTGCTCCGGACATCGCCGCCACTATAATAAACATATGAACCCCTAAACCGCCGTACTCCTGCATCGCAAATACTAGTTAAATATTATTAACCTCTAATCTGCCACCCCTAACATCGCCGCCACCTACCTACATTTATTAACCCCTAATCTGCCGCCCCAACGTCGACGCCACTATACTAAATTTAATAACCCCTAAACCTAAGTCTAACCCTAACCCTAACACCCCCTAACTTAAATATAATTAAAATAAATATAAATAAAACCTACTATCATTACCTAAATAATTCCTATTTAAAACTAAATACTTACCTGTAAAATAAACCCTAAGCTAGCTACAATATAACTAATAGTTACATTGTAGCCATCTTAGGTTTTATTTTTATTTCACAGGTAAGTTTGTTTTTATTTTAACTAGGTAGAATAGTTACTAAATAGTTATTAACTATTTATCAACTACCTAGCTAAAATAAATACAAATTTACCTGTAAAATAAACCTAACCTGAGTTACACTAACACCTAACCTTACACTACAATTAAATAAATTATATAAATTAAATACAATTACCTAAAAAATTATCAGATATTTAAACTAATTACACCTTATCTAATAGCCCTATCAAAATAAAAAAGCCCCCCAAAATAAAAAAACCCTAGCCTAAACTAAACTACCAATAGCCCTTAAAATGGCCTTTTGCGGGGCATTGCCCCAAAGAAATCAGCTCTTTTACATGTAAGAAAAATACAAACAACACCCAACAGTAAAACCCACCATCCACACAGCAAACACCCCAAATAAAATCCTAAGTTCCCCATTGCCCTGAAAAGGGCATTTGGATGGGCATTGCCCTTAAAGGGGCATTTAGCTCTTTTTCCGCCCAAAAGCCCTAATCTAAAAATAAAACCCACCCAATAAAAAAAATTAACACTAACCCCCAAAGATCCACTTACAGTTTTTGAAGACCCGACATCCATCCTCAACAAAGCCGGCAGAAGTCCTCAATGAAGCGGAAGAAGTCTTCATCCAACCGGGCAGAAGTCTTCATCTAACCGGGCAGAAGTCTTCATCCAGACGGCATCTTCTATCTTCATCCATCCGGCGAGGAGCTGGTCCATCTTCAAGACATCCGGCGCGGAGCATCCTTTTCTTACGACAACTCTTCCAGAATGAAGATTCCTTTAAGTGACGTCATCCAAGATGGCGTCCCTTGAATTCCGATGGTACCTGGGTTTGTCCCATTTGGCCAGATGCAGTAACTTACTCTTCCAGTTTTGCTTTTAATCTTAGCTGAGTACTTACAAGTGAGTGCTAGACTTCCTCTGTGTGTTCTATTTATTTGTTTTGTAATTTTCCCTATGGGACTTGCACACAGACTTGTCTGGGGTTAACTGCCTGGGACTCTGTGGATGGTACAGCTACCTGTGAGTGCTCTTGAGCACACAGGGCTGTGCATGTTGCAGGTTCATGGGATGTGTGCCCATTCCAGTCTGAGAGTGCATCCCGCTTCCTCTGAACATATTCAGCATATACAATTAAAGATACAGTCTTGACAAAGGTCCCTGTGAGGACCGAAACATTGACTGAACCTTTTTGATGAATTATCAATATAAATAAAGTTCAAACATTTTGTGAATAAGACTTGTGAGTGCTTCTTCTTTCTTTGATGTTTCTACCTATACACCATAGAGAACACCCAGGCAATTTACGATTACGGTGAGTGCTTGGAACACAGAACTACTATATATATATATATATATATATATATATAATATATATATATATACGGTGAAGGAAGGCACTCACTGGTCTTTAATTCAAAAGAAAACTTTTAATAAGCGTGACGCTTATTAAAAGTTTTCTTTTGAATTAAAGATCAGTGAGTGTCTTCCTTCACCTTGTATACTTAACTGCTGGCACCGTGGCATCAAGATTTGGAAGTGAGAGTGCTCTCTATCTACATATATATATATATATATATATATATATATATTATATATAAATAGGTATAGATATATATTTTACCAAAATGCTATTATATATATATATATATATATATATATATATATATATATATATATATATATATATATATATTTAGTTATAAATAGAACATATTCTGATATGTGAAGAACATTAAAGTGTGAAATATTAATATTTCATGTCAGGTTAGCAAACTTAAGGAAATGCGATCGGGTTTGCGGGTCTTGTTAGGTTTCCACTTTGCGCTCTCTATTGAAGTCTATGGGAGAATACGTTAACGGTTGCAATATTGTAAGTTTGTTTTGTGCAAAAAGCCAAAATCGAGCTTAGTTAGCATGTGAGTGGGAGTGATAAATAGCGCTCCACTAGTAATCTAGCCCTAAATAAGAAAGTTAGACTATAAGAAAGAAACAAAATAAAATCTGATAACAGAAATAAACCCTTAGATTCCAAAAAGTGAGATTGCACATTAAACCTTTATTTTTTTTATAGAAGAGAAAGTAAGAATAAAACAGTGAACCAAACCAAATGAGTGCAGAGAAAATCTTAAAGAGGAGGAAAATATTGCAATATCCTCAGGGGAATAAACTCTATATCAGAGTAAGAGGTGGGCATTTAACAAACAATACCTCTTTTTATGTTTGGGCTAAGCTATATTGTTTGATTTGTTATTAGTTAAGAAATATTGTGAAGCCAGATTATCTGAGGACAAATATATTATTAAAAATTAAAGTGCTTCTAAAATGTTACAACTGTTTCATACAGTGACATATATTAAGGCTATAAATGAATTAACATATTTACTAAAAAAGTAGTTGACATGTTGTATATTTACTTATGTGTTCTATAAGGATAGCTCCTCCACAACTGAAGAGAGCAAGGCAAATACCTATACTCAGTCTTTCATGACCAACTGACTGGATCACCAAGCATACAGGTACATATTTCACTACACCCCCAGTAACAAAAAGACCTGACCAATAGTTTTTCCGATCCTCCCATGGTGTGCAGCGACTTATTTATGCATTATTTTTTACATTTCCATTCCATAAGCCTTGAGTACTTGACAAAACATATTGGCTTCCTTCAAATGCAATATCTTGGCCCCTCACACAGAAGTGTTTCATTGTTAAACTTTTTGTTCAAATATTAACAAACTCATTGCCATTTGTACGCTTTGAATGAATCTGCATTAGATCACAATATTTCCTCACACAGCAGTGTAAGTGGCTAGTTTGTAGTGACAAAATAAAAAATGTTGCAATTTGTGAAAGGCTATTCAATGATAAATACAATGTCCAAATTTTTAATTAGATAAGAAAATGAACAGATTTAAATACCGCTAATAATTGTTATTTGCTATCAAATCTTTGTTTCAGTTGAACAGTTAGAATTGATGAACATCTGGTCAGGTTTTTCAACAACCATCCAAATTTAAGATGATGAGACATAAATGATTGTTATTTCCAGCTATGACTGGTATAAGTAGAATGGGTTTTAAATGTGGCCTCTTGATAGGGGGTCTAGGACTCTCCCGTTATTCATATTTCATGCATTGCGGTGATTGAACAGCCTGAAGATTCAGTAAAGAAATACTGCCATATGCATCTTTTGGAGTGCACAGGGAGGAATGTGTGCCAGGCATGAGCAGAACGAACATTAAAGACAAAGGTAATTATTGTAAATATAACAGTTTAAGTGCTTAGCATTTATATGGCAGACGCTCTTTAATGTCTGTGCAATATTCAGCAAGGAGGTCCTTGCGTGCTGTTTAATTTCCTTGGTGGCTCATTTCGGGAGTTAGGCCTCGTTTTTCTCTGTTTGTCTGGTGTTGTGGAAGTAAAGAAGCCTTATTTTCTGCATGCTGCTTCCCTGTAAATCAGAACTGAGCAGCACACTTGCTGAATAAAGTTTGGAAATCTTTTCTTAATTCTCCTCATTGATTCACACTAATGGAGCTGCAGTATAGTGTGTTTTAATCAGAACTAATTCCTACAGGGCACATAGACGTTGTTTTAATAGCTCTGTGTAATAATTAAAAACAAGGGGATAAATATATCTTATACCTGCATCTTAATGAAAGTTAGGAAATATTAGGCGGCAATAACTAATGTAAGCTTCAACTGAGAAGGGTACCAGGGAAATGGAATTGGAGCATAAACAAACAAAGGAATGATAAATTTGAGACATAATTATATTTGATATATAATTACATGCCTGCAAAGGAAACAGGTGCAAAGTAGAAAAAGCACATGATAAAATTATAAATATCCTAACAAGACACAACCCCCAGTACCCTCACTCTAATATTAGATTTGATTAGTGTGTTTTCTCATTTATCTGTACTCCCAGTTTTTATTACGGCACATTCACTTATTCACACCGTCTTCTTCCCTCCCTCAAAACATCTAACACCATAACAGCTGTTACCAGAAACAGATATTTTGCATTAAAGTGCATTTATATTTTCTGACATAGAGCAAAATACTTTATCAGATCTTTTATATTAAATAAAGAGTGGGCTTTTTGTTTCCTATATCACAATTTACCCATTTTAGATCCTATGTCATTAACTATTAAAAGGAGCAGAACCATAGCATAGCCCAGTGATGGCCAACTTCCTAGCACATGGGAGTTATTTAGAAGCTATAAGGCATATACATTTATAGCTATAAAATAAATATTATAGCTATTAAACAAATAAGAGATTTGTTCATTGGCCTAAGGGCTGATTTAGATAAGGTTGCTCTTTTCCCATTATTAACGGCTATACCCTCATGAGGGCTCTATTGAGTTGTGGTATCTCCAAATCACATAATTTTAGTTCCTTTTTTCTCTCGGTCCACAAAAACTAGTGCCAAAGATTGCATGTAGCCCTTGAGCTGCCATTTAGCCATCTCTGGCATAGCCTATTAACTATAACCATGACCCTATCCCAGTAGAGGTAAATTTTAACTGCTCTTAACCCTAACTGTAACTCTGTCCTGATTGCCATTAACCAACTGCACTACCCTAGCACCTACTGCCATAAACACTAAGCGTGTCCATATCCACAAACACTATTCCTATGCATATGCCAGTCTCCACTACAACCCCTTAAAGTGTATAAAAATATAAAAAAATATTGTATTAAAATTGCCACTGTTCAGATATTCTCAAAAATACTTCACAAACGCTAGGGTATGTCAGTAGTTATAAAAGTTTGGTATCACATAAAATATAATCAGCACCACGCAGCTTCATCGTGACCTCTAAGGTTCAAATGTCTGTATCATACTGTCAGGGGTCCTTCCTGGCTCACAACTGTAGGTATTTTGATTCTCGGAGAAACCCCTCAGTTTCCACAGCCCTTTTGGCTACCAGAGGTCTATGTCTCTCGATAGCCTCAGCCCAGCACACACCACTCCAGCACATAGAGTATACTCTAATGGCTCTGGGACTTGCCTCGTGTCATGTTATGTAGCATAATATTATGAATATACACCTGCCCTTCAGTACTAGATTGTACGCAGGCTGCTATGTTGTAATGCCGGATTCAAAGAGTAACACTTGGTTTCCGGAACAGGCAGAGCATACGCCAATATCTCAGTAAGGGAACTTGGTTTCAGGAAGAGGCTAAGCATATGCCAGTATCTCAGTAAGGGAACTTGGTTCCAGGAACAGGCTGAGCATATGCCAGTATCTCAGTAAGGGTACTTGGTTCCAGGAACAGGCTGAGCATACACGAGTATCTCAGTAAGGGAACTTGGTTTTAGGAAGAGGCTAAGCATTCGCCAGTATCTCAGAAAGGGAACTTGGTTTCAAGAACAAGCAGAGCATACACCAGTATCTCAGTAAGGGAATGGTTCCAGGAACAAGCTGAGCATATGTCAGTATCTCAGTAAGGCAACTTGGTTTCAGGAACAATCAGAGCATAGGCCAGTATCACAGTAGAGTTGTTTAGACTCACAGCAGAGACGCTTGGCTTCAGGATACTCAAATGTCACAGTAGAGTTACTTAGACTCAGCAGATAAACATACAGTTCCCACAGCAAGGTGATTAGTCTCAGCAACAGGTAAGCATACAGTTCTCACAGCAAGAATCCAGAAGAATGGTCAATCAGCAAACCAAGTTCAGAAGCCAGGAATCCACCAAAATACAGTAATTCAGGAAGCAGAACAGAGGCACAAACAAAGGAAATCAATCACAATGTCAAGGCAGGAAGTGAATAGTGAAGAAGCCCTTTATAACCGTGTTAAATACCAAACCACCTGCAGCTGACAAGCAGGTGGAGCTAGAGAGTAATCCACTGCAGGTAACAGGTCTCTAAAAGCCTGCAAACATAAACAGATACCTCTGGTGGTGCAGGAAAAGAGAAACAGGCTGAGGACCAGGAGTCCCAGGTTCAAATCCAGGCACGCCATTACAGTACCCCTTTCTCAAGGACGCTCTCTGAGTGGCCTTAGTTTCTTTATATCTTAAAAGGTCCACTTTACTCACCAGAGGTAAGGATACAATCAGGAGGTATAATGTTTGTCCACAGACCTTTCTGAAGAAAGTCCTGGCAAAGAGCTACAACAGTGGTTCCTTGAGATTTAGATTTTATTCTGGAGCATTTAGGCAGATGACCTAGGTTCCTTCTCTGGACTGCAGTTTGGGACTCTGACTCTTCCAAGTCTGAACATTTATAAATTGTAGCAAAAAGCATCTGATTCCTCTTCCTCAGTGCCAGGAGGATACTGTGGGTGGTAAGGTACCAGCTATAACTGGTGATACATGATTCACAGGCTTTTGTAAGGTTAAGGAAACAGATGAACCAGATTCCTGCTGGTGACTAGATATACTGGAACCCTTTTGAAAAGAGGGAACAGAGACCTCCAGGGGAGAAGCAAAGTCAGATTTGATGTAAGAAATACCAGTTTCATTTGGGAGTTGTTGCACTAGGATATTATGTAACCACACCTCTGCCATTTTTGTTGTTGTATTTGAGGTACTCTTCCCAGCTGTCACCACAGCAGATGAAGCAGAAATAGGAGCTGGGGAGTCTTGGGTAGATCTCTTAGGAGGTCTCACTGGACAGTAGTAGATGACATGGCTAGAGCCCCTACAATAAAAACAGAGTCCTTGTGTTCTCCTTCTTGTAATCTCAGTAGGCGAAAATGGTGCTTAGCAGCTTTGATGTTACCCTCTGCAGTAGTTTTAGAAGACTTTCCTTTAAACGTCACCGAGGCATTCCTGGGTGGTACAGAGGAAGTCAGAACTGTGGAAGACTTCTCTGGAGTAAATTTGCTAAAAAAAAAAAAAAAATTCTCTAAGTGTCAAATAGAGTCCAAATGTCTGTGGCATAGGACTGTGCTATACGTTGCACCTTATCAGGAAGGTCTTGAAACAACTGTTGCATTAGCTGTGCCATGTTTGTCACTTGTTCTAGTAAAGTTTTCAAAACTGTTACCTCTGCAAGCTCCAATGTGTGGCCTTGACATTCTGTCATGCTCGGCTGAGCAGGTTCAGGGGTATGGAGCATGTACAAGGTGATGGCTGAGTTAAGCTGAGAGGATGTGAAGAGGTGAGTAGGACTCAGTATATCAGAATGGAAACACAGAATAAAGAAGGTCTTTTCTTGAAGAAACCTTACAAGGAAAACAAGAGGCATAGCAAATGGAGGTTATATACTAACCTGATAATAAACAAACAAAAGCCTTTGTAAAAGAACAGATTAAGCAGAAGTCCTTCAACAGACACAGACTACCCTTACGGGTACTTGATTTCAGGATCAAGCTGGGCATACACCGGTATCAGAGCCAGAGAACTTGGTTTCCAGGACAGGCTGAGCGTACGCCAGTACATCAGTAAGGGAACTTGGTTTCCGGGACAGGCTGAGCGTACGCCAGTACCTCAGTAAGGGAACTTGGTTTCCGGGACAGGCTGAGCGTACGCCAGTACCTCAGTAAGGGAACTTGGTTTCCGGGACAGGCTGAGCGTACGCCAGTACCTCAGTAAGGGAACTTGGTTTCCGGGACAGGCTGAGCGTACGCCAGTACCTCAGTAAGGGAACTTGGTTTCCGGGACAGGCTGAGCGTACGCCAGTACCTCAGTAAGGGAACTTGGTTTCCGGGACAGGCTGAGCGTACGCCAGTACCTCAGTAAGGGAACTTGGTTTCCGGGACAGGCTGAGCGTACGCCAGTACCTCAGTAAGGGAACTTGGTTTCCGGGACAGGCTGAGCGTACGCCAGTACCTCAGTAAGGGAACTTGGTTTCCGGGACAGGCTGAGCGTACGCCAGTACCTCAGTAAGGGAACTTGGTTTCCGGGACAGGCTGAGCGTACGCCAGTACCTCAGTAAGGGAACTTGGTTTCCAGGACAGGCTGAGCGTACGCCAGTACCTCAGTAAGGGAACTTGGTTTCCGGGACACGCTGAGCATACGCCAGTACCTCAGTAAGGGAACTTGGTTTCCGGGACAGGCTGAGCGTACGCCAGTATCTCAGTAAAGGAACTTGGTTACCGGGACAGGCTGAGCATACGCCAGTATCTCAGTAAGGGAACTTGGTTTCAGGAACAAGCAGAGCATACGCCAGTATCTCAGTAAGGGAACTTGGTTTCAGGAACAAGCAGAGCATACGCCAGTATCTCAGTAAGGGAACTTGGTTTCAGGAACAGACTGACCATACTCCAGTATCTCAGTAAGGGAACTTGGTTTCAGGAACAAGCAGAGCATACACCAGAATCTAAGTAAGGGAACTTGGTTTCAAGAACAAGCAGATCATATACCAGTATCACAGTAGAGTTGTTTAGACTCACAGCAGAGACTTTTGGCTTTTGGATACACAAATGTCACAGTAGAGTTGCTTAGACTCAGCAAGCAGATAAATATACAGTACTCAAAGCAAGGTGATTAGTCTCACAACAGGTAAGCATACCGTTCTCTCAGCAGAGGTGCTAGACTCAACAGCCAGGTAAGCTTACAGTTCTCACAACAGAGGTGTTTAGTCACAGTAGCCAAGTAAGCATACAAGTACTCACAGAAGAGAAATTGCAGTAACAGGCTGAAGACACAGGATACAAAAGAATTGTCAGAATAAAAGCCAAGGGTCTGTAACCAGGAAAGCAGTTCAAGCTTTCATAAAGCATAAGGAGAATCCAGAAGAATAGTCAATCAGCAAACCAAGTTCAGAAGCCAGGAATCCACCAAAAAGACAGGAATTCAGGAAGCTGAACAGAGGCACAAACAAAGGAAATCAATCACAATGTCAAGGCAAGAAGTGAATAGTGAGGCAGTCCTTTATAACAGAGCTGATTACAAAACTACCTGCAGCTGATGAGCAGGTGGAGCCAGAGAGTAATCTACTGCAGGTAACAGGTCTCCAAAAGGTTGCAAACATAAACAGATATCTCCGGTGGCGCAGGAAAAGAGAAACTGGCTGAGAACCAGGAGTCCTATGTTCAAATCCAGGCATGGCAGTGACAGATTGTAGGGGATCAAGTAAGGAGTTAGTTGAGAAGAGTTGAGTTAGACAATTTATAGACTAGGTTTAATTGCTCTGGGTAAGTGTCATGATTAAGGTGTATTATGCTGTAACAAAGTTGTGGTCATGGTTAAAGGGACAGTCAACACCCAGCAGGACTTAATCCCATAATTTAGATCATCAGAATAAAATGCGCCTTCACCGCCTCCCATGTTATAGGAGTAAGCGTCCACAGCACATACGTTTTTCGTACCACAGATGCTACAGATCAGCCCCAATCTCAGAAGAAACCATTACTGAGCAGCAGAAAAGTAGGACCTTAAACAAATCTCAGCAGGTACTATCAAACCTATAATTCTGAAACTTTTAGATTACTTCAGCTGAGACTGACTAAATGTGGGTAAACAGAGGTGATTTTGTTGCCTTTTAGAAGTCCAACACGGAAGCAAAAATCAAGCAGCCAGTGGAAAAGAATAACACCATAAAAAATTATACACTGACGTTACGTACAATAGGCCAAATTAACTGATAGGGGCCACTTTATCAATGTCGGTCCGACATGATACGCTGTAGCGTATCATGTTTGACAGACATCGCTGAATGCCGACAGCATACGCTGTTGGCAATTAACATTACACAAGCAGTTCACCAGAACTGCTTGGGCAATTCCTCCTCTGCAGATTTGCGGCCGCTTGCAGCCCGATCGCATGCTGTTTCCGTCAAGCCTGACACGGAAACAGGGGCATCAAGCTCCATTCGGAGCTTGATAATTTGGCCCCATGGAACGTTAGTTGTATAGTTGGAAGCGCTGGAAGAGGGACAAGCAGGCAACACATAAAATAAATAATCATAAAAAAGGTTAACTCTGATACTTATGTGATCAATATTAGTGAAGTGAAGCATCAATAATATGCTCCTAGTCTGAGACCCATTTTGAACATATTTTTTGAGTTGTGGCTCTTGAAGCAGATGTTACCGTCTTGTGTGACATCTATATTGATTTTAAGAGCAGAAGTATTTTTTTGAAAACCTGCATTATATCCTTAGCTTGATCAAATAGATATTTAATCTTTTCACTCTGTGCAATTTTTACAAAGATAGGTGAGTTTCATGTGTAACTTTTTTTAGTTTATACCTGTGAATTTAACAGTTACAGAGTTAACACTAAAATCACTTTTAATTTTCCTAACAGATGAATGGAGAGTTGCTGCACTGTCTGTACAATGCACAAATGGCCATTTAGCACAGTGAATAAAGGCCTGATGACATAAAGCTCTCCACTCAAATGAGATGATATAAATTAATCCTCCAGTACTTCAAGATCCCTCACAAGATTATATGAAGGCAGATTTTGCTATACTTCTTTAAGGTGTGTTCCCTGCATTTCTGTGGTACTTGTAAAGCATGGCTAATCACCCGTAAGGGTTTCAAGGCACTGCTCATTTTATTGAGCTTGAAAGGATGAAAGGCTGATTGGAACTTGCCAGGGATCGACCCTGCAACCCTTGGGTTGCTAAAGAGTTCAGCCACAGTGCCTTAGCATGCTGAGCTATCTGTCCGGGTCCACATGTGTTATATGCACTAGCAATCTCATGTGTATGTGAAGGAGAGACAAGCCCAGTGCAATATAACAGTGCATGATATGAGATTTCTGTATTTACACTTTGTGCTTTCAATTTTATATTATTTTTGACTTCAGATAAAGGCCCTGATGATGGAAGCTGCCACAATGTTTTGTTTTGTTTAATGTTTTGTTGTCTTTGTGAGTTTTTTTTTTATTTTGGCTGTTTTTGTACTTGTTTATTATTGTATAGTAAGGTTAATTTGTTGTGTGATTATTGTTGTGTAGTTTGGTTAATTTGTGGTGTGATTATTGTTGTATACTTAGGTTAATTTGTTGTGTGATTATTGTTGTGTAGTGTTATTTTGTTGTGTGATTATTGTGTAGATAGGTTAATTTGTTGTGTGATTATTGTTGTGTAGTTAGGTTAATTTGTTGTGTAATTATTGTTGTGTAGTTAGGTTAATTTGTTGTGTAATTATTGTTGTGTAGTTAGGTTAATTTGTTGTGTGATTATTGTTGTGCAGTATTACTTTGTTGTGTGATTATTGTGTAGTTAGGTTAATTGTGTGATTATTGTTGTGTAGTTAGGTAAATTTGTTGTGCAATTATTGTTGTGTAGTTATTTTATTGTGTAATTATGGCTGCTTACTTTTGGATAATCATTTAATTATATCGTTATTTATTACTGTTGTGTGTGTTTTGTTTAATTTGTTTGCTGTAGTGTTATTCGGTTGTGTTGGGGAGTATGCCACTTAATGGGTTAATAGTGCAGAGGGGTTATGTTGCATTGGGTGGTATGGCGCTTAAGGGATTAATTGCAGTATAGGGGTGTTAGGTTTTACTTTGGGGGTATGGTGCTTAAAGGGACAGTATACACTAATTTTTATTTAACTGTGTGTAATAGACCCTACTATAAAAAATAATAAGCACAGATACTGATATTAAAAATCTAGTAGAAAACCTTTTAAAAAACGTGCAACTAGATAACGAGTTTTGCGCTAAACAGGGTGCGAAACTAAAGCCAAAAAAGTTGCGTTATTTCATTCTCCATAGCGCTGCCATTACGAGTTACTGAAAAGCCTCCTTGTGCATGCGATATGGTGGTGTTAAGCTCCATGCCGCACAAAATCGAAGGGCTGCTTTGACGTGCTCGTGCACCTAAAGTGCAGAATTAAAAATCTCTGTAACGCAACCCTATTGATGTTTATGGGGAAAAAAAAGTTATGTTTAAACCCAACACCCTAAAATAAACCCCAAGTCTAAACACACCTAATCTGCCATCCCGACACTAATAATGTTAGGACTAATTAAGTGTTTGTACCCTTGTTACTGTAGGACCACTCAGTCTCACACCAAACCGTAGGTTCTGAAAAGATTTAACTGAGAACCTTGTTATGCTCATATATTTGAGGGTCACTACTGCATAGATACAGAGTGAGAGGTAGTTACTTTGCAGATAGGTGAGGTAAATAAAATGATACTGGTCATGTAACGGCTGATATACAGACTTACTGGTTAATGAGATAATACTAGTGCACTGTAGCTTTAAATAACAAAGTCCAGCTTATGTGGTAAACAGCAGTAGTAGACACAGTTCAGTTGTAAATGAACACAATACTGATCACAGGGGAGTTTACTATAGAGATCCCATTATGTACAGGTTAAATACAATTAGGTGGATAACATGTGTAAGCCAGATGATATTTGTCAAGATAAAATGAGAGGGCAACAACAGGCTTGTTACAATTGTAGAGACTACGATAAGAGCAGTTCATAAACAAATGTACACCAAAGGTACTATGTTACCAACATCCGGATCCTTGGATTAGAATGAAGGAAGCCAGTACCTTCCAAAGATTATCCATGTAGATGGGAACCTTTTGCCTGAAGGCTTACAATGATATCCGTGTAAGCGGTAGAAATGACGTCAGACGCTAACAGTGTGTGCTGTGGGTTGAATACTGTTTAATGCAGTGATCGGCTGGCTGATACAAAGTAGCAAACAATGAAATCATAAGTATCCAGGTTGACTTATGAAATTAATGAGAGGAAAGTTAGTAGCTGTAGAAAACAGATGAAAGGAATCCTCAGCAGAGGAGTCAGGGGCTAGGTCTCTTCACGGAAGGCTCAGGTAACACCTGAGTACTGATGCAAATTACCAAGCAATGATAAACTGAAGGGAGGGACCTTAAATAGGGGGAAGATTTACTCAGGATGCTAATTTAAAGGCACAGGACATAATGGAATAGGAGAAACGTTACAGAACTCCCCCCACAAGGAGTCGCTCAGCGGATCAGAGCTTAGGTCTATCAGGGTTTCTCCAATGAAATAGGGAGAGTAGATGAGGAGCAGATAAGTTGGAATAGGGCACCAAAACCCTTCCACCTGACTAGATACTGGAGTTGGTTCCGGAAATACCAAGAGTCCAGAATGGATTCAACCTCATATTCCAGATTGTCCATAATCTGAGGAGAGTGTAAAGGAGCTTGAAGCAGGTCCCGGATGGGTAGAAAAGGTTTAATGAGAGAAACATGAAATGTGGGGTGTATTTTAAAGGTAGGTGGCAAACGCAAAGTCACAGCATTGATATTAACAATCTTGGTAATCTCATAAGGTCCGATAAAGAGATTGCCAAGCTTTTTACTGGGAATCTTCAACTTCCGGTTCTTAGTACAAAGCCAAACCTTATCCCCCTGTTTGTATTCTGGGGGTTTAGAACGTCTGAGATCATAATGGCACTTCAGTTTGGCCTGTGCTTTTTGTAGTGTCAATTTAAGTGAAGAGAAGCCCTCAGCGATAGAGTTGAGCGTATCATTAACAGTAGGTAATGTGGAATCAGTTCTGTAGAATAAATGATAGGATGGGTGAAAACCATAGTTAATATAAAAGGGGGAAGTTTTTGTTGAAGAGTTTATTGTATTGTTATGGGCGAATTCAGCCGTAGCTAGAAGGGAAGACCAGTTGTCTTGTTTGTAAGTACAATAACAGTTTATATATTGTTCGAGAGACTGGTTAGTTCTCTCGGTTTGCCCATTAGTTTGGGGATGATAGGCTGTACTGAGTCTTCTGGTGATGTTGAGAGTTTGACATAATTGATTCCAGAACTTAGAGGTAAATTGAGAACCTCTGTCAGTAGTGATGGAATCAGGTAACCCATGCAATTTTACAATGTGGGTTAAGAATAAAGAAGCTGTTTCAGATGCAGTTGGTAAGCCTCTATGGGGTATAAAGTGGGCCATCTTGGAGAAAAGGTCAACAACTACAAGAATAGTGTTGTAATTAGAGGATGGAGGCAAGTCTACTATGTAATCCATGGCAATATCCCTCCATGGTCTGTCAGAAACAGGAAGAGAAAGCAATAAACCGTATGGATGGTTACGTTGATGTTTGCATGTGTTGCAAACAGAACAAGACCGAATATAAGTCGTTATAGTGTCTTCCATTTGAGGCTACCAGAAGTCTCTCTTGAGTAGATGGAGAGTTTTGCGCACACCAGGATGTCCTGACAAAGGAGAATCATGTGCAAAGCGTAATATTTCTTCTCTAAGAGTTTTAGGGATGTAGATCTGTTTCCCATGATAGTTCAGATTGTTCAGGTCCTTGTGTAGACCTAAGTGTGGTAGAGAGGAATCAGGATTTTGATGTTCCTTTATAGAAGACACAGTATCCACAGTCAAACCGAGGAACCTGTTTTGAGGTATAATGGATACTGGAGGGTTGCAGTTTAGAGGTCTAGGATCTTTTCTAGACAAGGTGTCAGCCTTCATATTTTTGGATCCTGGTCGGTATGTAATGGTGAAGTCAAACCTAGAGAAGAAGAGACTCCAACAAACGTGTCGTGAAGTTAATGTTTTATTCATTTTCAAATATTCAAGATTCCTGTGATAAGTGAATATTAATATAGGATGGACAGTAACTTTGAGTAAATGTCTCCCAAATTCAAGCGCTGCCTTTATAGCAAGAAGCTCCTTTTCCCCTATTGCATAGTTGAGTTCAGCGGAGCTCATCACTTTGGAATAATATGATACTGGATTTAAAGGTTCCTTAGGGGAGGACCTTTGAGACAACACTGCTCCTAGGGCAAACTCAGAAGCATCGACCTCTAGCGTATACTGTAAGCTGGGAATTGTAATATAGGGGCGGTTACATACTTATCGTTCAAGATATTAAATGAATCTTCAGCTAACTGATTCCAGGCAAATCTGTGATTTTTTCCGAGTGAGTTTAGTCAAAGGCCAAGCAATCTCAGAAAAACCCTAAATGAACTTTCTATAAAAGTTCACAAAACCGAGGAATCTTTGAATCTCTTTTTTATTAATAGGAGTAGGCCAGTTTGTGACTGCTTCTACTTTACTTTTCTCCATAGAGATACCCAAAGGTGATATATGGTACCCCAGGAAAGAGATAGTGTTGGAGTTAAAGATGCATTTTTCTAGTTTTGCGTAAAGGTGATGTGTCCTTAAATGGGATAATACTTGTTTAACGTGTTTGAGATGGTTCTGCATGTTATCTGAATATATTAAATTCTCATCAAGATATATGACAATACATACATCTAGTAAGTCATGGAAAATGTCATTTATGAAATACTGAAAGGTTGCCGGAGCATTGCATAACCCAAAGGGCATAACAGTGTATTCATAAAGGCCATAACGTGTGCGGAAAGCTGTGAGCCACTCGTCCTCCGTTCTCATTCTTATCAAATTATATGCACCTCTAAGATTTAATTTGGTACATACACTAGCTCCTTGCAATCGTTCTATAAGTTCTGGGATGAGTGGGAACGGGTACCTGTTCTTTTTAGTATACTTATTAAGTTGTCTGTAATCAATTATTGGCCTTAAGGTACCATCCTTATTCCTAACAAAGAACATGGCGGCCCCAGCTGATGAAGTGGAAGGTCTTATAAAACTTTTCTTCAGGTTTTCCTCTAAGAACTCTTTTAAGTGTTTAAGTTTAGGTTATGAGAGAGGATATATATGGCTGTAAGGTATGGAACTGCCAGGAATCAAGTCTATCGGACAGTCATATGTCCTATGAGGGGGCAAACCCTGGGCTTCAATTTTGTCAAACACATCAGCGAATTCTTGGTAGCAATGTGGTAAGACATGTTCAGCCAACTGACAAACAGATTGGATTGGGAAACAGGAAGATCTACAAAAAGCGGAATTTAAATAGACAGAACCATTTTTCCATGAGATGGTGGGGGCATGTCTCATCAACCATTTTAAACCTAGTATAATAGGGTATAAGGGACATGGGAGAACATCAAAGGAACATACTTCTGTGTGCCCTGATAAAGTGGTGACATACATGGGAATGGTGTGATGAGTGATAGGGCCTGAATTGATAAAAGAACCATCAACTACTCTTATTGCAAGTGAGTTATCTTTCTTTATTAAAGGAATTTTGTCTTTCAGAACAAAGGAATGATCTATAAAATTCCCAGAAGCACCAGAATAAATTACGGCCTGGGTCTTTATCTTCAGATGATGCCACTTTAAGGAAACAGAGAGTAATTAATGAGCTGAAGTAATATGAGGTTTATCTAAATTATCAAGGTTGTGGTGAATCTCATCCTTCTTCTGTCTGATAAGTGTGGGACAGTTTCTAACACCATGGTCTATAGCTGCGCAATATAAGCAGAGATTATGTAGTCTTCTTCTTGTCTTTTCCTCAGGTTTTCATGATAGCAACATCCATTGGTTCCTCATTAGACCTAGACGATGGGTTAGAGATAACAGGATGGTAGGGAGCAAGTCTCTTATTAGAAGATTCAGTCACAGCCTTTTCAGTTTTTCTTTCCCTTATTCTATGATCTATGGTGATGCATAGAGTCATGAGAGATTGTAATTCATTAGGCATTGTACCCAGAGCTAGCTCGTCATTCAAAGTTTCAGAAAGTCCTACACGGAACTGGTTCGAGCAGGATTATTCCACTCAGTGTCAGCTGCCCACCTCTTAAAATCAGTAATATATTCTTCTACCGCTCGTTTGCCCTGGCTTAAGGCTGTGAGTGCAGTCTCGGCTGTGTTTTGTTTATTGTGGTCCTCGTATAGAAGGGACATGGCATTAAAAAACGAGTCAAGCGAATCCAAAATGGGGTCGTTGTTCTCAGAAAAGGTATTAGCCCATGCTCTGGCTTCCCCCCTGAGATATGACATGACTGTTAAGACCTTTACTCTGTCAGAGGGGTAGATTCTGGGTTTCAATGAAAAATATAGTGTGCAGGAATTCTTAAACTCCCTGAATAAGGATCTCTCTCCAAAAAACTTATCTGGTGGGAATACGATTGGTTCTGGAGATATCTGAACCGAGTGATTTATTGGATGAATGTTCATTAATGAATTTCCTTATGTGTTCATTCTCTATCTGAATCTCTCTAAGTCCCTGCAGCATGTGATCCATACTTTGTGCAAGGGATCCTACCCGGTTAGTAAGCTCTGTAATATCCATGCTTCAGGATATTTTTAGTGCTTGGTAATATGTTAGGACTAATTAAGTGTTTGTACCCTTGTTACTGTAGGACCACTCAGTCTCACACCAAACCGTAGGTTCTGAAATTATTTAACTGATAGATCTGAGGGTCACTACTGCATAGATACAGAGTGAGAGGTAGTTACTTTGCAGATAGGTGATGTAAATAAAACGATACTGGTCATGTAACAGCTGATATACAGACTTACTGATGAATGAGATAATACTATTGCACTGTAGCTTTAAATAACAAAGTCCAGCTTATGTGGTAAACAGCAGTAGTAGACACAGTTAAGTTGTAAATGAACACAATACTGATCACAGGGGAGTTTACTGTAGAGATCCCATTATGTACAGGTTAGAAACAATTAGGTGGATAACATGTGTAAGCCAGATGATATTTGTCAAGATAAAATGAGAGGGCAACAACAGGCTTGTTACAATTGTAGAGACTACGATAAGAGCAGTTCATAAACAAATGTACACCAAAGGTACTACGTTACCAACATCCGGATCCTTGGATTAGAATGAAGGAAGCCAGTACCTTCCAAAGATTATCCATGTAGATGGGAACCTTTTGCCTGAAGGCTTACAATGATATCCGTGTAAGCGGTAGAAATTACGTCAGACGCTAACAGCGTGTGCTGCGGGTTGAACACTGTTTAATGCAGTGATTGGCTGACTGATACAAAGTAGCAAACAACGAAATCGTAAGTAGCCAGGTTGACATGAAATTAATGAGATGAAAGTTAGTAGCTGTAGATAACAGACAAAAGGAATCCTCAGCAGAGGAGTCAGGGGCTAGGTCTCTTCACGGAAGGCTCAGGTAACACCTGGGTACTGATGCAAATTACCAAGCAATGGTAAACTGAAGGGAGGGACCTTAAATAGGGGTAAGATTTACTCAGGATGCTTAATTTAAAGGCACAGGACATAATGGAATAGGAGAAATGTTACAAATAATAAGTAATTAACCCCTATTCCGCCGCTCCCCGACAATGCCGACACTATAATAAAGCTTTTAACCCCTAATCCGTCACTCCCCAACATTATAATAAAGCTATTAACCCCTAAACCTTCAGCCTCCCACATCGCCGCCACTAAATAAACCTATTAACCCTTAAACCTCTGTCCTCCCACATCGCTGCTACTAAATAAACCTATTAACCCCTAAACCTCCAGCCTCCCACATCACCGGTACTAAATAAACCTATTAACCCCTAAACCCCCGGCCCCCACATCGCCGCTACTAAATAGACCTATTAACCCCACATCGCAAAACAGTAAATTAAACTATTAACCCCTAAACCTAACACCCCCCAACTTTAAATTAAAATTACAATATAACTATATTTAAATAAATAAAAACTTACCTGTGAAATAAAAATAAACCTAACATTAAACTATAAATTAACCTAACATTACTATTCTAATAAAATAAAAAAATACTACCAATTAAAAAATCTAAATTACAAATTTTAAAAAACCTATATAATTATTAGTTATATTGTAATTTTTATTTAAAGTTAGGAGGGTGTTAGGTTTAGGGGATAATAGTTTAATTTAGTGTTTTGCTATGTGGGGGGCCGGAGGTTTAGGGGTTAATAGGTTTATTTAGTGGCGGGGATGTGGTAGGCCGGAGGTTTAGGGGTTAATAGGTTTATTTAGTGGTGGCAATGTGGAAGACTGGAGGTTTAGGGGTTATAAGGTTTATTATAGTGGCAGCAATTTCGGGGGGTGGCGGATTAGGGGTTAATACATTTCAAATAGTGTTTGCGATGCAGGAGGATGGCGGTTTAGGTGTTAATAGGTAGTTTATAGGTGTTAGTGTACTTTGTAACAGTTTAGTTATGAAACATTTTTGTTTCGCAAAATCCATAACTTCTGCTCTCAGATGGCAGTATGGATCATGTTGGTATAGGCTGTAACGCAAGCATTTTATCCTCAACGCACAACCTGTAATGCCGGCACTATGAAAATTCCACACAAAAACGTAATTTTTTGACTGCGGAATGGACGTTGCATTATAGGCTAAAATGCTTGCGGTATATCTATACCGACACGACTCATAATATGCGTTCCTGGCCATTACGCTAGAATGGCCATTTTTTCAGCGTTAAAAGCCATACCGCAACACTTGTAATCTATCCGTTACTTAGAAGCTCCCAATTTACCACTGTTGATGAGATTAGTCTGGAACACCCACTGAAAGGGTCTGAGAGCAGACCCTCCCCCCCTCCCTTGCATGTGTATAGACCAATTATACAAACAGAAGCAATGTGAAGTCTGTATACATCACTATACATCTAAAACTTTGGAGCTGAAAATCAGCACAATGTTATTAAAAAAAGAAAGCAAAACTATACATTTTTACAAAAACACCCCTAGATGGGTTATATAAATGGATCATCTACAACACATTTATGCAAAGAAAAATCTAGTGTACAATGTCCGTTCAAGGGGTTAAAATAGTGTAGAGGGACTAGGTTGCATTGTTGGTTATGATACTTAAGGGGTTAATAGTGTAGAGGTTTTGTTTGGGGGGGTATAGTGCATTATATGTATAAACAATAATTTAAATGTATTTTATTGTATAGTGCAATAATATGGATTTTAAGTATTGTGGTTACTTTAATAATGTTTTATATTTATTTTCAGTCATATAAGACTGACTGTATCTACTACTTTACAGTTTTACATAACTGCATTTCTATACCTTTAAAATGTTAAACATAATGAAGTTATGAAAAATTATAAAGTTGCAGCTACTGTCTTCTATAACATATTAATATCACCAAAAAAAAATATTATTCCTAAAAAAAACACGCCAAAAAACACAATACCTAAACTTCAAACGGCTCCATTTAACAAGCTGAAATGATAGTTAAGTAGCAGAGATCTACTGCTCTGCCACCTATAGTGCGGAAGAGTGAAATACAACCCAATTTGTATGATTGACAGTCCTGCTTGTGGTAGCAAATCATTTTTATTAGCACAAATTGCTGTAGCGAATCATTTCCCCGTTACCACTTTCTGTTGGGGTACCACAAGGCTCTGTCTTGGTCCCCTTCTATTCTCAAGCTACACGTCATCAGTAGGTTCCCTAATAAAGTCCCACAGGTTTCAATATCATTTGTATGCTGACGGCACTCAAATCTACATCTCTGCTCCAGACCTATCTCCTTCCTTGCTAACCCATGTCACTGTCTTTCTCACATCTCTTCATCGATGGCCTCTCATTACCTTAAGATAATCTCTCCAGACCAAGATCCTTATTTTCCCCCTTTCTTCTAAAATCTCCACCCCCCCATCTCTCTATAACTGTCAACAACTCCATCATTACTCCTACCCCGCATGCCCGATGTCTTGGGGTCACACTTGACTCAAGATCTTTCTTTCACTCCTCATGTTCAGGCCTTGGATAAATCCTGCCCCTTCCATCTTAAAAACATCTCTAAAATTAGACATTTCCTTACACAAGACACAAATAAGATTGTAATCTACTCTCTCATCCTTTCCTGCCTTGACTACTGCTACTCCATCCTCTCTGGTCTCACTAGCTGCCGTCTAGTTCCTTTACAATCCATAATGAATGCCTCTGCCAGGCTCATCTTCCTTACACGTCGCTCTTCATCTGCTGCACCTCTTCGCTAATCCCTTCACTGGCTTCCTCTTGCCTCAGGATTAAACACAAAATTCGGACTCTGACATACAAAGCTCTCAACTCCACTGCTCCCCTCTAAATCTCAGACCTTGTCTCCAGATACTCTCCCTCCTGTCCCCTTCACTCTGCTCATGACCTCCTACTCTCCTCCTCTCTTGTTACTTCCTTACATTCCCTTTTACAGGACTTCTCCAGACTGGCTCCCATCTTGTGGAACTCTGCCTCGCTCCACAAGACTCTCCCCTAGTTTTAAAAACTGCAAACACTCCCTAAAGACTTTTCTGTTCAGGGATGCATACAACCTACACTAACCTTTCCTAATACCAGCTCCTCTCCTCCGTTGCTATCCGCCATGAATCCCCTTAGAATGTAAGCCTAACAGCCAAACTGCTTGCAGATCATCTTCACAAGAACTGACTACAACAGTCCGACTCTAGGCAGGGCCCTCTACCCATTTGATTCCTATAATTGCTACCTTGTATTCTGCCTATGTTTATAGCGCTGCCGAATCTGTTGGCGCTCTACAAAGAACCAATAATAATAATGTCTGCCCTACCTTTAATAAAAGGAGCCCAAAATGTCACATGATATGATATTATACGTTTGACTGTAACATTGTATATACATGCATCCAAACTTTTTTTTTTTCTTTATTAGCATGGTAGATCGCAGACATGAAGTATACTTAGGCGTTCTGTATGAATTTGATGGACTTTCCATGGGAGTTATATGTAGTTTAATTGCCGGGAGTGTTTAATATTCAAAGCACTGCCCTACATGTTAGATGCACATTTCAGCCATTGTAATTCAAATGTCACATTGGAATTCAAAATAGTATTTCTAGTCTACAACTGTGTTTAATAAATGTAATATTCAAATTTGAATGCTACATTTGAATTCGAATGTCACATTCAAATTTGAAATAGTATTTCTAGTCTAATATTGTATTTTTTAAATGTAATATTCGAATTCGAATACTATATTCGAATTTGAATGTAACATTTGAATTCAAAATAGTATTTCTAGTCTAATACTGTGTTATATAAATGTAATATTTGAATGTCACATTAGAATTCAAATGTCACATTCAAATTTAAAATCGTATTTCTAGTCTACAAATGTGTTGTATAAATGTAATATTCGAATTCGCATTTTTTTTTTTTTTTTTTTTTTTTTTTTTTTTTTTTTTTAAAATAATGTTTATTGAAGATATAGAAAAAGATACAATATTTCCCAAGTTGTTACAAAAAATTATGGGATTATATACAGTTTGACGCATGCATCTTTAACATAGGTTAGCTACATGTGGCGAATTATGGGTATCTGTAAGTCTCTGGTTGGATTCCAGGAATGTCCATATTACAGTTTCATGTTACAAGTGTCCTTGAGATCCTGTTAGAGAATTATCCAATAAATCCCATTCATAGCAGAAAGATTGCCAGCAGTAACCAATACATTTGTTCCCATAAGCAAAATACAAAGCTAACAAAGATGTTCTAATTATATTAAACATACAGAAATATGCAAAGCATTTAGTCCTGTAGTAAAAGGAAAAAGAAAAATAAAGAAAAAAGAAAGTCCAGAAAGAAAACATGACTCATAACAGTAATTCAAGTTTTACATTAAAGGATCCAATGTTTCATATATGTTGTACCTTACATCTAGTTCAGACGTGTCATACAGGTTAGTTCAGTTCGGTTCAGTTCGGTGTGGCTCGGGACGGGCCCCAGACATGTTCCCCCCTCCCTCCCATTGACACAGCTCAGGCTATTTGAGGGTTCTCTCCGGGACCACATCTCCGACATCATTTCATAGGTATCCAGCTGGCCATTTGAAAGATAGTGGTATCTTTCTAGCTGCAATGTGATATTTACTTTTAGCTTCCACTCTGAAAATGAAGGGATGCAAGTGGATTTCCAGTGGAGAGGGATCAGGGCTTTAGCACAGGATAGAAGGAGTATAAGTAGAGCTTTTTGTGCCCTATTCTGGAATTTGAGTGGAAGGTGTAGTAGTAGTGTTTCTAGGGATCTAGGGATTTCCAGATCAATGATTAAGTTAATTTCTTTCCACACTTCCTCCCAGAAGGGGCTGAGTAGTGGACAATCCCACCACACATGGGCCATGTTACCCTCCAACCCGCACCCTCTCCAGCACTTTCCCGAGGTATTAGGGTAGATCCTTTTCAATCTATATGGTGTGAGGTACCACCTACTTAGAAGTTTGTAATGAGATTCCTGTGAGCGTGCTGAGATGGAAACCCTCTTCCCCAAAAGAAACATGTGTCTCCATTCCTCAGTAGTAAAGGTGTGTCCTAGTTCTCTATGCCATTGTGTGGTGTATTGAGGTAAGACGTCGTCAGATGGTATCAAAAAGAGTTTATAAATGATCGAGATCACATGTCTAATTTCCATTTGGGATAGACACAGCTGTTCAAATTTCGTCAAGTCTCTACCGAAGAGGTGTTTAGATTTATGTGAGCTGATATAATGTAGTATTTGAGAGTACGCAAACCAAGAGTTTGCTAGTGCAGGGTGGTCATCGTATAGTTCCTGTTGTGTTTTAAGTCTCCCCTGGGTCAAAATGTTGCCTATACAGTTCAGGGGGGTGGCCGGAGGGTCTGCCGCCATGGTCATATGCAAAGGTAAGTCGTGGTTATTGTAAATAGGTGTGAGAGGTGCATAACTGGTGGAGATGTGTGAGTCTGTGGTTATTATTTTGTCCCATTCATTAAGCAGTTCCTCTAACAGTGGTAGTTTGGATATATCATTTGGTCTGTGTTTTCTGTCAGTCCAGAACAGAGTAGCTGGGTTAGACCTTTTAATGGCATGTGAACCCACCTGTTTCCAGGCTTTGTCCGCTGAAGGTTGGCACCACTCTACTATTCTCTGAAGCAAGACAGCCCGCCTATAATATAGGATGTGCGGTATACCCAGTCCCCCCTGCTCCCTCGGTAGATATAGAGTTTGTCTGTTAATTCTCGGTCTCACGCCTTTCCATATGTATTCCTCAATTAGATTTTGTAAGGAGGGAATGAAAGTGCGAGGGAGTGCTATAGGGGCAGCCTGTAATAAATATAATATTCTCGGCAAGACGTTCATCTTCACGACCCCGACTCTGCCGAGCCAGGAGATGGACTTGTTTTTCCATTCAGAAAAGTCCCTGGTTATCTCTTTCTTCAAGAGCACATAGTTGGCCTCAAAGACCTCTAGGTGATTTCCCGAAATGTGTATTCCCAGATACTTCAATGTTCCAGTCCTTTGCAGGAATGGGGAATGGTTCCCGAGCCAGGATTGCATTTCTGGAGTTAGAGAAATGCCCAAGATTTCTGATTTTGTGAGATTAAGTAAGAAGTTAGAGACTAAGCCAAATCTTTCAAATTCTGCTAAGACCGCGGGAATGGATGATTCTATATCAGTTATAGTAAGTAACAAGTCGTCAGCATACATGGCCAACTTGTTTTCAACGGGACCTGTCCTTATACCCTTTATCTCAGTATTGTATCTGATGTTACTGGCCAGTGCCTCAATGGTGATGGCAAATAATGCGGGGGATAACGGGCACCCTTGCCTAGTTCCATTTCCAATATGGAATGGATCAGAGAGAATGCCATTGACTTTGATTTGTGCGTTAGGGTGTGAGTATAAGGCAAAAACAGTTCTTAAAAACTTATCTCCAAACCCCATTGCAGCCATAGATTCTCGTAGAAAAGCCCAGTCCACCCTATCAAATGCTTTCTCTGCGTCCGTAGACAGCAGAGCGAGAGGGATAGACTGAGCCTTAGAGAAAGCCATGAGATGAAAGATTTTTAAAGTATTGTCCCTGGCCTCTCTGCCAGGGACAAATCCCACCTGATCGGTGGATATCAGTTGTGGCAGATATTTGTTGATACGGGTTGCTAAGACCTTTGCTAGAATCTTAATATCACTGTTAAGGAGGGAGATGGGCCTATAACTCTCTGGTTTATCTGGGGGTTTCCCGGGTTTCGGTAAGATTGTTATGTGGGCTGTCAGCATAGTCTTTGGTAAGTGTCCGGAGTCAGGTAATTCATTGAACAGCTTTTGTAGGTGGGGCAAGAGTAGCGGGAGAAAGGTCTTATAATATTTATTACTCAGACCATCCGGACCTGGGCTCTTCCCTGCCGGGAGAGCAGTTATTGTCTCAGCAATTTCTTCTTGTGTTAGGGGAGTATCTAAAGAATCAGATTCTTCTACAGTCAGAGTAGGTAGTCTTGTGTGTCTCAGGTAGTCTCGTATGTTCTGTATATGTTTATCTGTCTCACCTTTTTTGAGATTATATAACCCTTCATAGTAGGCATGGAAAATACGTGCAATACTGTAACTATCCTGTCTAGTTTGTCCCTGTCCGTCTTTCATAGAGTGTATATAAGTTTTCAACCTCTGGCGTGTAAGGGCTCTCGCCAAGAGTCTGCCTGCTTTGTCACCCCCCTCATAATACTTTTGTCTGAGTTTTAGGGCCGAGCGCTGGTTCTCTTCTTGTAACAAGGCTCGGAACTCAAGTCGGGCTTGAGATAGTTCATTTTCTAATGAAGCATTAGTGGGGTTTCTTTTATGTTTTTCTTCTAGCACATGTATAGTGTGAAGCTTTGTATTGTATTTTTCTCTGTGCTGTTTATTCAGTTTAGATTTATGTTTAATTAAAATACCTCGGAGGACACATTTGTGGGCCTCCCAGATTGTGGTGAGTGGGAGATTGTCCTGTGTGTTAATGTTGAAGTATTCCGAGATGGATCTTTCTATGTCAGTTTTTATTTCCGGATTATCCAGGAGCACATCCTCCATCCTCCACAAAAAAGGTGTGTTAGGTGAATTTGGCCATGCAATGTTGCAGGAGACAGGGGCATGATCCGACCATGTGATAGACAGAATGTCGCTATGTGTAATGTATGATATCCCCATTGAATCAGAAAAGAGATAGTCTATCCGGGAATACTTTCTGTGGGGGGCGGAATAAAAGGTGAAATCTCTGTCTGTTGGGTGCAATGTTCTCCATATATCATGTACAAAAAGGTGTTTGAGTATTGAGTTGATTTGTTTCAATGTATGGTGTGGGGTGCTTGATACCCCGTTAGAGGTATCGGACATGGGGATTAATGGTACATTGAGGTCTCCCCCCATAAAGAGGACACCCCTCGATATTTCCTGTATTTTTTGGGTGACCCCTTTTAAGAAGTGGTCTTGCTTTGAGTTAGGTGAATAAATGTTGACTAATGTGATTAGTTTGCCGTGAAGCTGACCTACAAGGATGATATATCTACCGTCTTTATCTTTCTCTTGGCGTATCAAGGTGAATGGTAGTTTACGGTGGATAAGGACCCCTACCCCATTCTGTTTACGTGGGCCTGAGGCTAGATACAGGTTGGGGTATGCGTGACTGTGCCAATTGGGTTCTTTGGATTTGATAAAATGGGTTTCTTGAAGAAACACAATTTCCCCTCCCATTTTCTGTAGGTCTCTCGTTACTATGGATCTTTTGCCCGGGTTATTGAGGCCTTTAACATTCACCGTTAGTAGTTTGATCGGGTGTGCTTTGCATCTAGTATGTTGTTCCCTCAATATGGGGTCCCCTCGCTGTGGGTGGTGCATGGTGTTTGTGGTATGTTGGTAACAAAATAAGTCAGGAGGAAGGGGGCAAGAGGTTAGAAATTGTGTATTGGGGCCCGTCCACAATGACACTCTAAAACCAGCAATACAAATGTACAGAAAAAATAGCAACATTGGATCAATTTTATACAAATACTTTATGAGAGAGTAAGTCTAACAGGCTGTGCCCTGCTAGGCCCATGTGGGGGTGAAACTGAAAAAGGAATTAAACCAACTTTAACTGAGCCGCTCACTTTATAAATATAACAAAACAAAACTAAATAAGTCTAAATATAGGGCCTGTAGGCATATCGCCGCCCTTTATATATTTCCTGGAGCACAGTGAGGATTCCCCCGTGATGTGACAGGTGATATGGAGGTAAAAGACCAAGGATCTCAAGACCTCCATGCTGAAACATCCATTTCAGGCATCTGTGTGTTCAGAGTGGGAGTATCAATATGCGCCAGAAAATTGCATGAATATCTAGTACATTAGATTATAACTCGAAGTATTGTTATACCAGTTTCTAACAGTAGGTAAAGTGAGACATAACCTGCGAGGCAGGAGATAAACAACAGATTTCAACATAACTGTGTCCATTATAAAAAACCAGGACATTTTAAATTTTCATGCAAACCTGAGCAGGAATCACAATCGGTATTGTAGATAAGTCCTCATCACTGTTCCTTTGCGGTTTTCTGGTTATGAAAGTTATTAGATGTATTAGATGTGTCTGCCGCTATGTCTTCTTGAGGTTGTCTAGGCACGGGAGGGGGGTTAAGCCCTAGTGATTTGAAGAAAGGGACAAGGTCCTCAATTGATCTGTAAATAGCTGTGTGGTCTCCTTTAGATGCTATTATACTCGTGGGGAAGCCCCAGCGGTAAATAATCTTGTGTTCCTGAAGGATGCAAGTAATAAATCTCAGATCCCTCCTTTTCTGTAATGTGGTTGGGCTAAGGTCCGAGAAAATCTGCAGGGCTACTCCAGCATGAGTGATCGGATGTTTATTTCTACTATGTTTCAAGATCTCCTCCTTGTCTTTAAAGTTCAGAACCCGAAGGATGACATCCCTGGGGGGAGCTTTCACTGATGGTTTGGGGCGGAGAGCCCTATGTGCTCTCTCTATTTCAATTGCTGGGGACATAGGAGTACCTTTAATTGTGCGGAACAGGTCTTGCAGGTAACCTTGGAGAGCTGATGGGTGTATAGACTCTGGGATTCCCCTGATCCGTATGTTGTTCCGCCTGCCGCGGTTATCCAAGTCTTCTACTTTGTCCATTAAAGTGTGTATCATGTCAGTGTTGTATTGCGCTCTGGATGAGGTGTCTTTCAGTTCCTCCACAAAGTTATTATGATTTTGTTCCACACTGGTAACCCTTCGTGTCAGATCTGTAATGTCTTTACGGAGTTCACTGAAGAGACTTTTAACTTCCTCCATTACCCCCTTGATGTCTGCTTTGGATGAAAGTGACAACAGGTCCTCTTTGGTGACATAGGATGGGGGCAGTGTGGGTGCCTCTTGTGATTGTGTGGTGGCAGCTTGTCTCATGTCTGAGTGAGCTGTCAATGAGTCAGGAACAGAGGGGTCAGCAGGTTTAAGATAATGGTTCATGTTTCGGGGTCTGGAGGTTTTTTCCCCTGTTGTGTTTTTCTTTTGGGGCATTACAGGTGCCTGTCCCCACTAGAGTTTGTTGTTTCCCAATCTCTGTGATGAGATGTCTATTGTCAGTTCCCACAAAGTTATAGCAGGTGAGTTATGCGTGTTAGGAGATATAAATCTGCTTTTTGTAATTAGAAAGAGTCCACAAAATATTTTATTCTATAAAGCTCAGATGCGCCTAATGTTAGGCCTTGGTGAGTGGCTTGTCTGTCTCCTATGATCTTTGGCACAGGAGCAGTGCTGCAGATTGGGGGGCAGCGTTAATGTAGTATTTGGGGGATGGTGGGAAGCCTGTATATTACAGCCCTCTGACCCGGTGGGGGTTCTCTTAATGTGTCCCGAGAATAATTAGTATAGTCACTTCTGCAGTTAAGCAGTGATATCCTGTACTGGACACTTTATCTATATGAGTGTTTCTTTTGCCCCTGCACGCCTGATGCGATTACTTTAGGGCCTACCCGGTACTCCGTGCAGACCTTGTGAGGGCTGCGGCTTGTACTGATTCACTGAAACTCACCGCCAGTTCCCGGCACCTCTCCTCCTGTGCAGGCCGGGGAGGATGTGTTCCGTTGCCAACGTGTGCTGCTGGTCAGGTATCGGGTATATTCTCAGCCGGGTGGTGGGTAGTGCGATTCAAGGCGATGTGTGTTTTGCTGCTCGTTACTCGCTGACCGCGAGTATCTTCTCTGCCAAGGGTGTTGTGCCGGCTTGCGCTGTGTTTCCTTTGCCGTATGGATGCAGCTTGATCCTCTCTGGTGAGTAGGCTTATAGCTGTTAGGTATAGGATTAGCGCCGGGGTGGTTGGAGATGCTCTCAGTTAGGTGCCGCGTGTACTCCGATGCTCGCGGTTAGGCCAAAATGTTTAGTTCAGCTAACACCTTCTCCTCACTTCTGATTGTTGGTGTAGGGGTTCCCCACTGATTTTTTGTAGGTTTGAGCGGCTCAGATGGTTTCCATATTCTGATTTAATATAAAGGGCCTAGGCAAGTAGCAGGAGCTCTAAGCTATTGCGGCCATCTACCAGCGCGGCCAAGCTCCGCCCCTCGAATTCGCATTTTACATTCGAATTTGAATGTAGCATTTGAATTTGAAATAGTATTTCTTGCCTACAACTGTGTTTTATAAATGTAATATTCGAATTTGAATGTGACATTCGAATGTCACATTTGAATTCGAAAGTGACATTCGAATTCGAAAGTGGCATTCGAAAACTGTAAATAACATTCGATAATGGAATTTTTAAGAATATTCATTCTTATAAAAATTCTATTATGTAAATCGAATTTCTACAATAACAATTGTTCTAACATTCAAATTTGAATATAAACACATTCGCTCATCCCTAGTGGTGAAAATTTCTAGTGTGTGAAATGTAGTTAATGTACAGGACACTAACGCCTAGATTTAGAGTTCTGTGGCCAAAGGGGTGCGTTAGCTATGCGTGCTTTTTTTTGGCCGCACCTTTTAAATACCGCTGGTATTTAGAGTTCACAGAATGGCTGCGTTAGACTCCAAAAAAGGAGCGTATAGCATATTTACCGCAACTTCAACTCTCGATACCAGCGGTGCTTGCGGACGCGGCAGCTTCAAAAACTTGCTCGTGCACGATTCCCCCATAGAAAACAATGGGGCTGTTTGAGCTGAAAAAAACCTAACACCTGCAAAAAAGCCGCGTTCAGCTCCTAACGCAGCCCTATTGTTTTCTATGGGGAAACACTTCCTACGTCTGCACCTAACACCCTAACATGTACCCCCAGTCTAAACACCCCTAACCTTACACTTATTAACCCCTAATCTGCCGCCCCCGCTATCGCTGACTGCTGCATATTATATTTAACCCCTAATCTGCCACTCCGTACACCCCCACCACCTACATTATCCCTATGTACCCCTAATCTGCTGCCCTAACACCGCCGACCCCTATATTATATTTATTAACCCCTAATCTGCCGCCCCCAACGTCGCCTCCACCTAACTACACTTATTAACCCCTAATCTGCCGACCGGACCTGAGCGCTACTATAATAAATGTATTAACCCCTAATCTGCCTCACTCCCGCCTCACTTTAGGATTAATATTTATTTTACAGGCAACTTTGTAATTATTTTAACCAGGTACAATAGCTATTAAATAGTTAATAACTATTTAATAGTTACCTAAATAAAATAATTACAAAATTACCTGTAAAATAAATCCTAACCTACGTTACAATTAAACCTAACACTACACTATCAATAAATAAATTAAATACAATTCCTACAAATAAATACAATTAAATAAACTAACTAAAGTACAAAAAATAAAAAAGAACTGTTACAAAAAATAAAAAAATATTTACAAACATTAGAAAAAAATTACAATTTTAAACTAATTACACCTACTCTAAGCCCCCTAATAAAATAACAAAGACCCCCAAAATAAAAAAATGCCCTATTCTAAATTACAAAAGTTCAAAGCTCTTTTACCTTACCAGCCCTTAAAAGGACCTTTTGTGGGGCATGCCCCAAAGAAATCAGCTCTTTTGCCTGTAAAAAAAAACATACAATACCCCCCCCCCAGCATTACAACCCACCACCCACATACCCCTAATCTAACCCAAACCCCCCTTAAATAAACCTAACACTAAGCCCCTGAAGATCTTCCTACCTTGTCTTCACCATGCCAGGTATCACCGATCAATCCAGGCTCCGAAATCTTCATCCAAGCCCAAGCGGGGGCTAGACATCCATCATCCGGCGGCTGAAGAGGTCCAGAAGAGGCTCCAAAGTCTTCATCCTATCCGGGAAGAAGAGGCGATCCGGACCGGCAACCATCTTGATCCAAGCGGCATCTTCTATCTTCATCCGATGACGACCGGCTCCATCTTGAAGACCTCCACCACGGACCCATCTTCTTCTTCCGACGACTTCCCGACGAATGACGGTTCTTTTAAGGGACGTCATCCAGGATGGCGTCCCTCGAATTCCGATTGGCTGATAGGTTTCTATCAGCCAATCGGAATTAAGGTAGGAAAATTCTGATTTGCTGATGGAATCAGCCAATCAGAATCAAGTTCAATCAGATTGGCTGATCCGATCAGCCAATCAGATTGAGCTTGCATTCTATTGGCTGATCGGAACAGCCAATAGAATAGGTAGGGCATTTTTTTATTTTGGGGGTCTTTGTTATTTTATTAGGGGGCTTAGAGTAGGTGTAATTAGTTTAAAATTGTTGTAATTTTTTTCTAATGTTTGTAAATATTTTTTTATTTTTTGTACTTTAGTTAGTTTATTTAATTGTATTTATTTGTAGGAATTGTATTTAATTTATTTATTGATAGTGTAGTGTTAGGTTTAATTGTAGATAATTGTAGGTAGTTTATTTAATTAATTTATTGATAGTGTAGTGTTAGGTTTAATTGTAACTTAGGTTAGGATTTTTTTACAGGTAATTTTGTAATTATTTTAACTAGGTAACTTTTAAATAGTTATTAACTATTTAATAGCTATTGTACATGGTTAAAATAAATACAAAGTTACCTGTAAAATAAATATAAATCCTAAAATAGCTATAATATAATTATAATTTATATTGTAGCTATATTAGGGTTTATTTTACAGGTAAGTATTTAGCTTTAAATAGGAATAATTTATTTAATAAGAGTTAAATTATTTCGTTAGATTTAAATTATATTTAATTTAGGGGCGTGTTAGTGTTGGGTTAATAACTTTATTATAGTAGCGGTGCGGTCCGCTCAGGCAGATTAGGGGTTAATAAGTGTAGGCAGGTGGAGGAGACATTGAGGGGGGCAGATTAGGGGTTAATAAATATAATATAGGGGTCGGCGGTGTTAGGGGCAGCAGATTAGGGGTACATAATGATAACGTAGGTGGCAGCGCTTTGCGGTCGGCAGATTAGGGGTTAATTATTGAAGGTAGCTGGCGGCGACGTTGTGGGGGGCAGGTTAGGGGTTAATAAATATAATATAGGGGTCAGCGGTGTTAGGGGCAGCAGATTAGGGGTACATAAGTATAACGTAGGTGGCGGTCGGCAGATTAGGGGTTAAAAAAATGTAATCGAGTGGCGGCTATGTGGGGGGACCTCGGTTTAGGGGTACATAGGTAGTTTATGGGTGTTAGTGTACTTTAGAGCACAGTAGTTAAGAGCTTTATGAACCGGCGTTAGCCCAGAAAGCTCTTAACTACTGACTTTTTTCTGCGGCTGGAGTTTGGTCGTTAGATTTCTAACGCTCACTTCAGCCACGACTCTAAATACCGGCGTTAGAAAGATCCCATTGAAAAGATAGGATACGCAAATGGCGTAGGGGGATCTGCGGTATGGAAAAGTCGCAGTTGGAAAGTGAGCGTTAGACCCTTTCCTGACTGACTCCAAATACCGGCGGTAGCCCAAAACCAGCGTTAGGAGCCTCTAACGCTGGTTTTGACGGCTACTGCCCAACTCTAAATCTAGGCCTAAATTTACACAGACATTTAAAGGGACAGTCAACACCAGAATTGTTGTTGTTTAAAAAGATAGATAATCCCTTTATTACCCATTCCCCAGTTTTGCATAACCAACACTGTTATATTAATACACGTTTTACTTCTGTGACTAACTTGTATCTAAGCATCTTCTGACCTCCCCTAATCACATGACTTTTAGTTATTATCTATTGACTTGCATTTTAGCCAATTACTGCAGTGTCTGCCACTGGCCACGGGCGTGATTACAATGTTATCTATATGGCTGACATGTACTAGCTCCCCACTGCTGTGAAAAGCTAATAAAAAAGAGGCGGCCTTCAAGGGCTTAGAAATTATCATATGTACCTTCCTAGGTTTGCTTTCAACTAGAATACCAAGAGAACAAAGCAAAATTGTTGATAAAAGTAAAATGGAAAGTTGTTTAAAATTACATGCCCTATTTGAAAAATCAGAGTTTTTTTTGGACTTAACTGTCCCTTTAAGTGTAATACACAATTAAAGAGACAGTCTAGTATAAATTAAACTTTCATTATTCAGATAGGACTTTTAATTTTAATCAACTTTCAAATTTACTTTTATCATCAAATTAGCTTTTTTCTCTTGGTATTCTTAGTTTAAACTAAACATATAGGTAGGCTCATATGCCAATGTCTAAGCCTTTGAGGGCTGCCTCTTATCAAATGCTTTTTAAATCTCTTTTCAACACAAAGAGACAAAAAGTACACGTGGGCCATATAGATAACACTGTGTTCAGGCACAGGGAGTTATTTAAGATTTAGCACAACACAATGCTAAATGCAAGACAATAGATAATAAACAGTCACAGTCATGTGATCAGGGGGCTGGAAGAAGGTTCTTAGATACAAGGTAATCACAGAGGTAAAAAGTATATTAATATAACTGTGTTGGTTATGCAAAACTGGGGAATGGGTAATAAAGGGATTATCTATCTTTTAAGACATTAACAATTCTATGGTAGACTGTCCCTTTAATACCACTTGAGCGGTATTATTATAGGGGGAACCAGAAATAAAAACTATATATATACAAATATAAATACATATAAATATATATATATATATATAGCATCAAATAATGGAAATCCAGCGAACCATCTTGAAAGCATAAACTCCTTTATTGAACATCAGGTACAAAAACAATATATCTACATAAAAAAGATAAAAATAGCTAGTGCCATCAGATCAAGCCGTATATATATATTGTGTAAAGGCACTATAAATTACTTTACCTATATATTTTAAAATACATGCAGAGACAGTTATAAAAAAACTCTGTTAAATAAAAGTCCACAATAAAAATAACAGAATAAAAGTCACATAAAGCAATGATTAAAGAAGTTCCACCCAGGCTGCATCATATTAGAACAGGAGAGGCAAGTCTCAGTTTCTGGAACAAATTAAGCAAAAGAAGGGACGCTACATAGAGTATTTCTGTATAATTGGAAATAACATAGATACTCAAAAATTACCACTCATACGGCTAGATTTGGAGTTTGGCGGTAAAAGGGCTGTTAACGCTCCGCGGGTTTTTTTCTGGCCGCACCATAAATTTAACTCTGGTATCGAGAGTTCAAACAAATGCTGCGTTAGGCTCCAAAAAAGGAGCGTAGAGCATTTTTACTGCAAATACAACTCTCGATACCAGAGTTGCTTACGGACGCGGCCGGCCTCAAAAACGTGCTTGTGCACGATTCTCCCATAGGAAACAATGGGGCTGTTTGAGCTGATAAAAAACCTAACACCTGCAAAAAAGCAGCGTTCAGCTCCTAACGCAGCCCCATTGTTTCCTATGGGGAAACACTTCCTACGTCTGCACCTAACACTCTAACATGTACCCCGAGTCTAAACACCCCTAGCCTTACACTTATTAACCCCTAATCTGCCGCCCCCGCTATCGCTGACCCCTGCATTACACTTTTAACCCCTAATCTGCCGCTCCGTAAACCGCCGCCACCTACGTTATCCCTATGTACCCCTAATCTGCTGCCCTAACATCGCCGACCCCTATGTTATATTTATTAACCCCTAATCTGCCCCCCACAACGTCGCCGACACCTACCTACACTTATTAACCCCTAATCTGCCGAGCGGACCTGAGCGCTACTATAATAAAGTTATTAACCCCTAATCCGCCTCACTAACCCTATCATAAATAGTATTAACCCCTAATCTGCCCTCCCTAACATCGCCGACACCTACCTTCAATTATTAACCCCTAATCTGCCGACCGGAGCTCACCGCTATTCTAATAAATGTATTAACCCCTAAAGCTAAGTCTAACCCTAACACTAACACCCCCCTAAGTTAAATATAATTTTTATCTAACGAAATAAATTAACTCTTATTAAATAAATGATTCCTATTTAAAGCTAAATACTTACCTGTAAAATAAATCCTAATATAGCTACAATATAAATTACATTTATATTATAGCTATTTTAGGATTAATATTTATTTTACAGGTAACTTTGTATTTATTTTAACCAGGTACAATAGCTATTAAATAGTTAAGAACTATTTAATAGTTACCTAGTTAAAATAATTACAAATTTACCTGTAAAATAAATCCTAACCTAAGATATAATTAAACCTAACACTACCCTATCAATAAAATAATTAAATAAACTACCTACAATTACCTACAATTAACCTAACACTACACTATCAATAAATTAATTAAACACAATTGCTACAAATAAATACAATTAAATAAACTATCTAAAGTACAAAAAATAAAAAAGAACTAAGTTACAGAAAATAAAAAAATATTTACACACATAAGAAAAATATTACAACAATTTTAAACTAATTACACCTACTCTAAGCCCCCTAATAAAATAACAAAGACCCCCAAAATAAAAAATTCCCTACCCTATTCTAAAATACAAAAATTACAAGCTCTTTTACCTTACCAGCCCTGAACAGGGCCCTTTGCGGGGCATGCCCCAAGAATTTCAGCTCTTTTGCCTGTAAAAAAAAACATACAATACCCCCCCCCCCAACATTACAACCCACCACCCACATACCCCTAATCTAACCCAAACCCCCCTTAAATAAACCTAACACTAAGCCCCTGATGATCTTCCTACCTTGTCTTCACCATGCCAGGTTCACCGATCCGTCCTGGCTCCAAGATCTTCATCCAACCCAAGCGGGGGTTGGCGATCCATAATCCGGTGCTCCAAAGTCTTCCTCCTATCCGGCAAGAAGAGGACATCCGGACCGGCAAACATCTTCTCCAAGCGGCATCTTCTATGTTCTTCCATCCGATGACGACCGGCTCCATCTTGAAGACCTCCAGCGCGGATCCATCCTCTTCTTCCGACGACTAGACGACGAATGACGGTTCCTTTAAGGGACGTCATCCAAGATGGCGTCCCTCGAATTCCGATTGGCTGATAGGATTCTATCAGCCAATCGGAATTAAGGTAGGAATTTTCTGATTGGCTGATGGAATCAGCCAATCAGAATCAAGTTCAATCCGATTGGCTGATCCAATCAGCCAATCAGATTGAGCTCGCATTCTATTGGCTGTTCCGATCAGCCAATACAATGCGAGCTCAATCTGATTGGCTGATTGGATCAGCCAATCGGATTGAACTTGATTCTGATTGGCTGATTCCATCAGCCAATCAGAAAATTCCTACCTTAATTCCGATTGGCTGATAGAATCCTATCAGCCAATCGGAATTCGAGGGACGCCATCTTGGATGACGTCCCTTAAAGGAACCGTCATTCGTCGTCTAGTCGTCGGAAGAAGAGGATGGATCCGCGCTGGAGGTCTTCAAGATGGAGCCGGTCGTCATCGGATGGAAGAACATAGAAGATGCCGCTTGGAGAAGATGTTTGCCGGTCCGGATGTCCTCTTCTTGCCGGATAGGAGGAAGACTTTGGAGCACCGGATTATGGATCGCCAACCCCCGCTTGGGTTGGATGAAGATCTTGGAGCCAGGACGGATCGGTGAACCTGGCATGGTGAAGACAAGGTAGGAAGATCATCAGGGGCTTAGTGTTAGGTTTATTTAAGGGGGGTTTGGGTTAGATTAGGGGTATGTGGGTGGTGGGTTGTAATGTTGGGGGGGGGTATTGTATGTTTTTTTTTACAGGCAAAAGAGCTGAAATTCTTGGGGCATGCCCCGCAAAGGGCCCTGTTCAGGGCTGGTAAGGTAAAAGAGCTTGTAATTTTTGTATTTTAGAATAGGGTAGGGAATTTTTTATTTTGGGGGTCTTTGTTATTTTATTAGGGGGCTTAGAGTAGGTGTAATTAGTTTAAAATTGTTGTAATATTTTTCTTATGTTTGTAAATATTTTTTTATTTTCTGTAACTTAGTTCTTTTTTATTTTTTGTACTTTAGATAGTTTATTTAATTGTATTTATTTGTAGCAATTGTGTTTAATTAATTTATTGATAGTGTAGTGTTAGGTTAATTGTAGGTAATTGTAGGTAGTTTATTTAATTATTTTATTGATAGGGTAGTGTTAGGTTTAATTATATCTTAGGTTAGGATTTATTTTACAGGTAAATTTGTAATTATTTTAACTAGGTAACTATTAAATAGTTCTTAACTATTTAATAGCTATTGTACCTGGTTAAAATAAATACAAAGTTACCTGTAAAATAAATATTAATCCTAAAATAGCTATAATATAAATGTAATTTATATTGTAGCTATATTAGGATTTATTTTACAGGTAAGTATTTAGCTTTAAATAGGAATCATTTATTTAATAAGAGTTAATTTATTTCGTTAGATAAAAATTATATTTAACTTAGGGGGGTGTTAGTGTTAGGGTTAGACTTAGCTTTAGGGGTTAATACATTTATTAGAATAGCGGTGAGCTCCGGTCGGCAGATTAGGGGTTAATAATTGAAGGTAGGTGTCGGCGATGTTAGGGAGGGCAGATTAGGGGTTAATACTATTTATGATAGGGTTAGTGAGGCGGATTAGGGGTTAATAACTTTATTATAGTAGCGCTCAGGTCCGCTCGGCAGATTAGGGGTTAATAAGTGTAGGTAGGTGTCGGCGACGTTGTGGGGGGCAGATTAGGGGTTAATAAATATAACATAGGGGTCGGCGATGTTAGGGGCAGAAGATTAGGGGTACATAGGGATAACGTAGGTGGCGGCGATTTGCGGTCGGAAGATTAGGGGTTAATTATTTTAAGTAGCTTGCAGCGACGTTGTGTGGGGCAAGTTAGGGGTTAATAAATATAATATAGGGGTCGGCGGGGTTAGGGGCAGCAGATTAGGGGTACATAAGTATAACGTAGGTGGCGGTCGGCAGATTAGGGGTTAAAAATTTTAATCGAGTGGCGGCGATGTGGGGGGACCTCGGTTTAGGGGTACATAGGTAGTTTATGGGTGTTAGTGTAGTTTAGGGTACAGTAGTTAAGAGCTTTATGAACCGGCGTTAGCCAGAAAGCTCTTAACTCCTGCTTTTTTCAGGCGGCTGGAATCTTGTCGTTAGAGCTCTAACGCTCACTGCAGAAACGACTCTAAATACCGGCGTTAGAAAGATCCCATTGAAAAGATAGGCTACGCAAATGGCGTAGGGGGATCTGCGGTATGGAAAAGTCGCGGCTGAAAAGTGAGCGTTAGACCCTTTAATCACTGACTCCAAATACCAGCGGGCGGCCAAAACCAGCGTTAGGAGCCTCTAACGCTGGTTTTGACGGCTACCGCCGAACTCTAAATCTAGGCCATAGTTTTGATGGCACCACGTGTAATGGTGCTAAGAAAGCATGCTGGCACTCTCAGTCCCTAGGTGACTCTACTCCGGTATATATACAGCTCCCAAACTCTTCAGTTGGATCCGCCAGGAAGATGACTGAAGTGTAGTTTCAGCAAATTATAGTCAAATTACACACGTTTCAGATTAAGTGAAATACAAAGAGCATTTATTTGCTGCAACATGTTTCTCGGTCCATTCTGACTGTTTCATCATACCTGATCCAATGGAGGAGTTTGGGAGCTGTATATATACTGGAGTACAGTCAGCTGGAGACTGTGGGTGCCAGTCTGCTCTCTTAGCACCATTGCACCTGGTGCCATCAAGACTGTGAGAGGTCATTTTTGAGTATCTAGTTTATTTCCAGTGGTGCAGAATTACACTATGTGGTGCCCTTTCTTTTTCTTCAATTATTTGTCTATGTCTATGGAGCATTTTACTTTGCTGAACTAACATAAATCTCTGAAGCAGAGCACCATATAGATAAATGTCTGCTAACACTCTGCTCTATTGAGCCTTTCCAACATGTTTGAGACATGGACCTTTATGCCAAGGTAGTTTTGTAGCTGAAGTTGTTGTACTTCCTCATCCTCATCTAGCCATGATTATGGTGACCTGGAGGAACACTGGACACATTTTATTAAACAACACTTTTTAGCTTGGCACTTGCTGATTTAGCCTAATTAAATTAACTTGATCCTAGATATAATTGTAAATCCTCACCACACTTCCCCCAGAAAGTCTTTTCTTGTCTTGAACATGTTTTTCTGTATACTTATCTTCCTTTGCTGGATGCTCACTCATCCACTTGCCCTTACAGTCACATAAAAGCTCAACAAACCTTGCCTTGATAATTATGCATCAGTATAGTCCATAAGATACAAACTTTTTTCTTCAATTAATATTTTGATGTTAAAATATTATGTTTTAACATGTTTTAAGTTTGTTCAAATGTGAACTGAGCTTAAGAGAATAATAATAAAAAAAAAAGCTTTGCCAAAAACCTAGCTGTGCCATGAAAATTATCAACATGAGTTTTCAACTGAGTAATGGTCTTGAAAAATATTTTCAAAATCATGTTCAGAAATCGATGTAAAAAATGTATGTTTTCTGATGTATTGTACCACGATTTGTGATGGTCTCAATGATAAGTATTTGGCAAGCTGCTGCAAGTGCATGAGCCACTAAGCTTCTAAATGGTTCATACTTGAGCCATCACTACATATATTAGGTTGCTATGCTACCCCCCTGAAGTTATCTCTATGGGCTTGCATATAGGGTTGACACCTCAGCCATGTTTTCCTGGATAGCTATGAGTTACAGATGCTGCAGGGAGTGCAGGAAGGAGCATGAATAGGGCTGTCTAGGGTCACTATTCGGGTGCTGTCCAAAGGCGCAATACATCTTCCCCTCCTAACATATGATAAAGCCATTTGTCTCAAGATGTTTCTATCTCTCTCAGCATATAAAGAAAATGATTTATCAATAAGTACAAATCCTTGTTTTTTTCTTATCCTTTGAAACAAATCTGTATACATATAAAACAGGAATGTGTGTAAAAATCAGGCTTTTCATAAACCAAAACAGTGTATGCACATTCTAGATCTTTTTTTTTTTTTTAATTCACCCATGACGAACCTTTTAATATTTCAAGCGAAAAACTCCTGCATCACTGTAAAAAATTAATTTGTACTATTTTATCCCAGCATTTATTAATATTGTTTAAAATGGGAAAAGGGGCATTTTACACTTGCAGTTCTTTTAATCTAGTTAAAAGTCAACAGCAATTCAGTGAAGTGCAGCATTTTCCCCACAGCAGACACTACAATGCCACAGACATCAAATACGATAACTCTAACTGTAAAATCAAGGACCGCACGCTATTAAGTCCCTAGAATATTGCTAACAAATACATTCTGGATAAGATTAGAAACCCTGCAGAAAGCATTTATTATATTAGAAACTAATATTTCTTCTGCTATTTTCATTTTCGATTTTCGCACAGGCAGCAGCACGTTCTGGATCAATAGTAATATGTTTTTAACCTAAATCAAGAACATCCTTGAAAATGAGATGCAGGTGAATGTGTATTTAGGTGTAAGAGTCTATTGAGAAGAAAAAAAAAGCCGCTTGTCTTTATGTCCAAACCTATACCCGAAGGCAGAGAATGGCTTAGCAGAAATGATGATTATAGGTATCTCATCATAAGGATTGTTGCCATGTCATTGGCATTACATGCATATGACCTGAACGTTACAGTATTAAACCATAAACCTTGATTTGTAATTGATAAAGGAATAAAATGCCCCAACAGAAATAAAGGTTAAACCATCTGATGTCAAGGGATTAAAATCACATTAAAGGTGTTTTTTTTTCTTTTTTCTTTCATCTGGATGTCATTTAAAAGTAAATTACAGTTTGTTTGGTTTTTTTGCTTTTTTTGTGTAAAATATATGTTTGTGTACAGAAAAAAAATACTGTTTTAATATTTGTGGGGCATGTCACTCTCCACCAATTGATCTGTGAGAATTTTGTTTATTAGCCAGAGAGCTGCCTAAATATGCCTTTCTGTTAAATTCAAATTAAACAGCTTTAGCCTTTCACATGCAACTTTTTTTTAAAAAACAATGTCCCTTTAACAGTGGTCATTTAATAATTACACCTACTGCACTACTGCTGTTCATCTGCATGCAACTTTGCAATACATGTTTTATAAGAATATATATAAAAGTTTTATATTTTAAAATCTCCAAAAATCATTAAAATCTAAAACTCATAAAAAAAAGCATGAGAACTTGCATTCTGAGTGTGGCGTTTGTTTAGCACAATGTTTTGGGGAACACTTTATCAGGTGTGAAACAAGTGCAAGTGTGCCCCTATATTTAAAATGTAGGGTTCTTAAACTGTATGTTAAATAAAATACATTAAAATATGGGTTATTTTCAGCATTGCCTGATTTTTTTCTTTGTACTCATTGGGCGAGATTACTGAAACTGCTGAAACCCGCACCGCCCTTAAATTCACCTTGCACATCGGGGATTCCAATAAACCCCGTCGGCAGTTCATAAACTGCCATAAGTCGGATAAACGATGTCCAGAAATGTGCGGAAATAAACATTTCTGGAGTCGCCAGTGACTTACGGCAGTTTAGAAACTGCCAGCGCCTAGGAAAATTAAAAAAAAAGTTAAATCTGCCGTAAAAGTCTAATAATAGAAGTAAACTGCCAACCCCCCACAACACAATATACATAATAAATGTATTAACCCCTAACCCGCCATTCACCCACATCACACTCTACCTAATATATGTATTAACCCCTAATCCGCCATTTACCCACATCGCAATCTACCTAATAAAAGTATTAACCCCTAATCCGCCATCCCCCACATTGCAAAGTAAATAGCTAAGCTATTAACCCCTAAACCACCAACCCCCATATCGCAACAAACATAAATAATCTATTAACTCCTAAACCGCCAACCCCCAACAACGCAAATAACTAATTTAATTACTAAACCCCCTAACCTAACACCCCATAAATTAACCCCAATTACCTAATATTAAAAAATACTAAATTACAATTAAAATAAAAACCTAACATTACTTTAAAAATAAAAAAACTGTTTAAATTAATCTAAAGTTACAAAAAATAAAAAGTCTAACATTACAGAAAATAATAAACCAAATTATAAAAATTTTAAAAATTAAACCTTACTGCCATAAGTCACTGGCGACTCCAGAAATGTTTATTTCCGCACATTTCTGGACATCGTTTATCCGACTTACGGCAGTTGCAGTTGAGGTTATCTCAAACATGGAAAGATAGATGAAGAAAAGAGGGCGCCACATAGGGTAATAACGTTTGGTACAGCAGATATCAAGCGTGTAAAAGTAATACGCTTACCAGATGCTGTGGTACTGTTCTGTGACCAGTACTGTCTCGCCTGCTAGCACTTAATTCAGTGGCTAGTACACTGTCAGACAGTCACTTGTAAGATCTTCTCTTTATGGATGTCGAATCAACCGTTAGAGCACATGAACAGGTTGTTCATAAACTTGTGTGATGGTGCTGGATAAAAGGTAACGGACAACTTCCAAGTATAAAAGGTACAGGCTTTATTTTATAACGCGTTTCTCGACCACCAAGGGTCGTTTAATCAGATATAAAAGCAAGTATACAAAGTAACAAAAATTGTAACATTATATACACATTCAAAATTAAAAACGGAAGTTGTCACATAAAATTTTCAACCAATAAAAATGTATCACATAGTTTTGCTAATTTAACCGGCATGAGAGACACAGCTGCTCAATTAGGAACAAGTTTTAGTCAGTTGTAAAGGAACACTGACTAAAACTTGTTCCTAATTGTGCAGCTGTGTCTCTCATGTCGGTTAAATTAGCAAAACTATGTGATACATTTTTATTGGTTGAAAATGTTACCATTTTTGTTACTTTGTATACTTGCTTTTATATCTGATGAAACGACCCTTGGTGGTCGAGAAACGCGTTATAAAATAAAGCCTGTACCTTTTTTACTTGGAAGTTGTCCGTTATCTTTTATCCAGCACCATCACACAAGTTTATGAACAACCTGTTCATGTGCTCTAACGGTTGATCCGACATCCATAAAGAGAAGATCTTACAAGTGACTGTCTGACAGTGTACTAGCCACTGAATTAAGTGCTAGCAGGCGAGACAGTACTGGTCACAGAACAGTACCACAGCATCTGGTAAGCGTATTACTTTTACACGCTTGATATCTGCTGTACCAAATGTTATTACCCTATGTGGTGCCCTCTTTTCTTCATCTATCCATAGCAACACTCCTGCTCTCAGGGACATAGAGGAGCTGCCCACCGGGACCGCACCGCCAGGAATACCACCCTTCCAGGGACTCTAAGCCATCACGACTGTTTGTCATCTGACTGTCCGTAACAATTTGATACCACAACTATTGTAAATATTTTCTTTTCATAATTTCTTTATTTCTGTTTTTTTACACACCACCTTGTATTTTTTAAACAGCGCGCCTTTACATCCCCTTCTGGGATTTTAAACATGGAAAGATGTTTATTCCTCCCTGCATGACAAACAGCCACTCGGATATCGGCACTGCATATCGTATTTAACAGTAAACATAAAGTCAAGTGGTTTGAATGTTTGTATGTTTTTAACTTATATATAAATTAATATTTATAAATAACTATACATTTTTTTCTGTTTCACAGCATAATGTGCATACAGTGTTCAATAAGCATCGTTCAATAAAACAGTAAAACACCCCCATTTGTGATAGAAAAGGCCACGCATTCTCTATACAATTGTTTCAGAATTTCACAATTATTAAGAGTTTTACCGTTACGTATGCGCCCAGGAATGTGAAGAATCTGCCATGCATGCATATTATGCTCAAACTGAGAGCAACAGCTGATGAAACGTCACAGGAAGTAACATGGTTCGCTGTTTTACAAAGTTAGGTCCCTTCACAGAACACCGGCGAATGCAGCATAGTTGACGGCTTGATAATTCAACCTCTCAGTGTACGGTGGTGACCGTATAAAGAGGACGCTCTGCGCCGGATGTCTTCAAGGATGGACCCGCTCCGCGCCACTGGGATGAAGACTTCTCGCCGCCTGGATGTCTGGACTTCAAAAACTGTGTGTGGATCTTCGGGAGTTAGTGTTAGGTTTTTTTAAACTTTTTTTGGGTGGGTTTTTTTTTAGATTAGGGTTTGGGCTATCTTAAAAGAGCCAAATGCCCTTTTCAGGGCAATAAAAAAGAGCTGAATGCCCATTCAAATGTCCTTTTCAGGGCAATGGGTAACTTAGGGTTTTTATTTGGGGGGGTTGGTTGGGTTGTGCGTTTTACTGTTGTGAGGGTCTTTGTATTTTTTTCAGGGAAAAGAGATGATTTCTTTAGGGCAATGCCCTACAAAACACCCTTTTAAGAGCTATTTGTCGATTATTGTAGGCTAGGGTTTTTTTAATTTGTGGGGCTTTTTATTTTTATGGGGCTATTGGATTACGTGTAATTGTTTTTATTTTTGATAATTTTGTTTGTTATTTTCCGTAATGTAGTGTTTGTTATTGTAATTTAGTGTTTTTTATTTTTTGTAATTTAGTATTTTTTATTTTTTGTAATTGTAGATTTAAATGACATTAGTAGTGTTAGTTTTTTAATGTGTAATTTAGTTTATTTACGGCTAGATTTAGAGTTTTGTCGGTAACGACCCGCTTAGCTAACGCTGGCTTTTTTCTGGCCGCTCCTTTAAAATAACTCTGGTATTGAGAGTCCATATAATGTCAGCGTTAGGCTCCAAAAAAGGAGCGTAGAGCATATTTAACGCAGCTTCAACTCTCGATACCAGAGTTGCTTACGGACGAGGCCAGCCTCAAAAACGTGCTCGTGCACGATTCCCCCATAGGAAACAATGGGGCTGTTTGAGCGGAAAAAAAAACTAACACCTGCAAAAAAGCCGCGTTCAGCTCCTAACGCAGCCCCATTGTTTGCTATGGGGAAACACTTCTTACGTCTGCACCTAACACCCTAACATGTACCCCGAGTCTAAACACCCCTAGCCTTACACTTATTAACACCTAATCTGCCGCCCCCGCTATCGCTGACCTCTGCATATTATTTTTAACCCCTAATCTGCCGCTCCGTAAACCGCCGTTACTTACATTATCCTTATGTACCCCTAATCTGCTGCCCCTAACACCGCTGACCCCTATATTATATTTATTAACCCCTAATCTGCCCCCCACAACGTCGCCTCCACTTGCCTACACTTATTAACCCCTAATCTGCCGAGCGGACTGCACCGCTATCATAATAAAGTTATTAACCCCTAATCCGCCTCACTAACACTATAATAAATAGTATTAACCCCTAATCTGCCGACCGGAGCTCACCGCTATTCTAATAAATGTATTAACCCCTAAAGCTAAGTCTAACCCTAACACTAACACCCCCCTAACTTAAATATAATTTAAATCTAACAAAATTAATTAACTCTTATTAAATAAATTATTCCTATTTAAAGCTAAATACCTGTAAAATAAATCCTAATATAGCTACAATATAAATTAAAATTATATTATAGCTATTTTAGGATTAATATTTATTTTACAGGTAACTTTGTATTTATTTTAACCAGGTACAATAGCTATTAAATAGTTAAGAACTATTTAATAGCTAAAATAGTTAAAATAATTACAAAATAACCTGTAAAATAAATCCTAACCTAAGTTACAATTAAACCTAACACTATACTATCATTAAATTAATTAAATAAAATACCTACAATTACCTACAATTAAACCTAACACTACACTATCAATACATTAATTAAATACAATACCTACAAATAACTACAATGAAATAAACTAACTAAAGTACAAAAAATAAAAAAGAACTAAGTTACAAAAAAATAAAAAAATATTTACAAACATAAGAAAAATATTACAACAATTTTAAACTAATTACACCTACTCTAAGCCCCCTAATAAAATAACAAAGACCCCCAAAATAAAAAATGCCCTACCCTATTCTAGATTACTAAAGTTCAAAGCTCTTTTACCTTACCAGCCCTGAACAGGGCCCTTTGCGGGGCATGCCCCATGAAAGTTCAGCTCTTTTGCCTGTAAAAAAAAACATACAATACCCCCCCCCCAACATTACAACCCACCACCCACATACCCCTAATCTAACCCAAACCCCCCTTAAATAAACCTAACACTAAGCCCCTGAAGATCATCCTACCTTGTCTTCACCTCACCGGGTATCACCGATCGGTCCTGGCTCCAAAATCTTCATCCAACCCAAGCGGGGGCTGGCGATCCATCATCCGGTGGCTGAAGAGGTCCAGAAGAGGCTCCAAAGTCTTCATCCTATCCGGGAAGAAGAGTAGATCCGGACCGGCAACCATCATCTTCCAAGCGACATCTTCTATCTTCATCCGATGAGGACCGGCTCCATCCTGAAGACTTCCACCGCGGACCCATCTTCATCTGGCGACGTCCAACTGAAGAATGACGGTTCCTTTAAGGGACGTCATCCAAGATGGCGTGCCTCGAATTCCGATTGGCTGATAGGATTCTATCAGCCAATCGGAATTAAGGTAGGAATATTCTGATTGGCTGATGGAATCAGCCAATCAGAATCAAGATCAATCCGATTGGCTGATCCAATCAGCCAATCAGATTGAGCTCGCATTCTATTGGCTGATCGGAACAGCCAATAGAATGCGAGCTCAATCTGATTGGCTGATTGGATCAGCCAATCGGATTGATCTTGATTCTGATTGGCTGATTCCATCAGCCAATCAGAATATTCCTACCTTAATTCCGATTGGCTGATAGAATCCTATCAGCCAATCGGAATTCGAGGGACGCCATCTTGGATGACGTCCCTTAAAGGAACCGTCATTCTTCAGTTGGATGTCGCCGGATGAAGATGGGTCCCTGGTGGAGGTCTTCATCCTCATCGGATGAAGATAGAAGATGCCGCTTGGAAGATGATGGTTGCCGGTCCGGATCTACTCTTCTTCCCGGATAGGATGAAGACTTTTGAGCCTCTTCTGGACCTCTTCAGCCACCGGATGATGGATCGCCAGCCCCCGCTTGGGTTGGATGAAGATTTTGGAGCCAGGACCGATCGGTGAACCTGGTATGGTGAAGAGAAGGTAGGATGATCTTCAGGGGCTTAGTGTTAGGTTTATTTAAGGGAGGTTTGGGTTAGATTAGGGGTATGTGGGTGGTGGGTTGTAATGTTGGGGGGGGGGGTATTGTATGTTTTTTTTTACAGGCAAAAGAGCTGAACTTCTTGGGGCATGCCCCGCAAAGGGCCCTGTTCAGGGCTGGTAAGGTAAAAGAGCTTTGAACTTTAGTAATTTAGAATAGGGTAGGGCATTTTTTTATTTTGGGGGGCTTTGTTAGGGAGGGCAGATTAGGGGTTAATACTATTTATTATAGGGTTAGTGAGGCGGATTAGGGGTTAATAACTTTATAATAATAGCGGTGCGGTCCGCTCGGCAGATTAGGGGTTAATAAGTGTAGGCAGGTGGAGGCGACGTTGAGGGGGGCAGATTAGGGGTTAATAAATATAATATAGGGGTCGGCGGTGTTAGGGGCAGCAGATTAGGGGTACATAAGGATAATTTAAGTAGAGGCGCTTTGCGGTCGGCAGATTAGGGGTTAATTATTGTAGGTAGCTGGCGGCGACGTTGTGGGGGGCAGGTTAGGGGTTAATAAATATAATATAGGGGTCGGCGATGTTAGGGGCAGCAGATTAGGGGTACATAAGGATAACGTAGGTGGCGGTCGGCAGATTAGGGGTTAAAAAAATTTAATCGAGTGGCGGCGATGTGGGGGGACCTCGGTTTAGGGGTACATAGGTAGTTTATGGGTGTTAGTGTACTTTAGAGTACAGTGGTTAAGAGCTTTATGAACCGGCGTTAGCCCAGAAAGCTCTTAACTACTGACTTTTTTCTGCGGCTGGAGTTTTGTCGTTAGAATTCTAACGCTCACTTAAGACACGACTCTAAATACCAGAGTTAGAAAGATCCCATTGAAAAGATAGGATAAGCAATTGACGTAAGGGGATCTGCGGTATGGAAAAGTCGCGGCTGAAAAGTGAGCATTAGACCCTTTTTTGAGTGACTCCAAATACCGGAGGTAGCCTAAAACCAGCGTTAGGAGCCTCTAACGCTGGTTTTCACGGCTACCGCCAAACTCCAAATCTAGGCCTTAATTTGTAGTTATTTTAATTTTAGTCTAATAGTAATGTTCATTTAATATATAGTTTAAACTTTTTTTTTTTTATTTCACAGGTAAGTTTTTATTTATTTTAAGATAAGCATATTGTAATTTTAATTTAAAGTTAGGGGGTTGTTAGGTTTAGGGGTTAATAGTTTAATTTAGTTTTTTGTGATTTTGGGGGCCAGAGGTTTAGTGGTTAATAACTATATTTAGTGGCGGCGATGTCGGGGGCGGCAGAATAGGGGTTATTATCATTATTATAGTGTGGGTGATGTTGGGGTGCGGGAGAATAGGGGTTAATTACTTTATTATAGTGGCAGTGATGTTGGGGAGAGGCGGAATAGGAGTTAATAACTTTTATTAGTGGTGGTGATGTCGGAAGCTGCAGATTAGGGGTTAATAGGTTTAATTTAGTGTTTACGATGCGGGAGAGCCTCAGTTTAGGGGTTAATAGGTCATTTATGGGTGTTAGTGTACTTTGTAACACTTTAATTATGAGTTTTGTGTAACAGTTTTGTTGCACAAAACTCATATCTACTGTTCTCAGATTGCGGAACGGATCGTGTCGGTATAGGCTGGAACACAAGCATTTTAGCCTCACCACACAACTTGTAATGGCAGCGCTATGGAAATCCCACGCAAAAACGTCATTTTTTTCAGTGTGGGACTGATGTTGCATTACAGGCTAAAATGCTTGCGGTACAGCTATACCGACAAGACTCGTAATAGCTGCATTCCGTTTTTTACGCTGAAATGGCCATTTTTTAAGCATTAAAAACTCGAATGCAAAAATTGTAATCTAGATGTTAGTTATTTGCGTTGTGAGGGGTTGGCGGTTTAGGGGTTAATAGTGTAATTAGCTTTATTGCATTGTGGGGGGTTGGCTGATTAGGGGTTAATATGTTAATTAGATATTTTGCAATGTGAGAGGATCGTGGATTAGGGCTTAATAGATTTATTAGGTAGTTTGCGATGTAAGGGTTGGCAGATTAGGGGTTAATATATTTTAATAGTTATTGCAGTAGGGGAGATGGCGGTTGACAGGTAGATATTGCGCATGCGTTAGGTGTTAGAACTTTCAGGGAGTTACAGTGCTTATATACTCAGCGCAAGGCTTGCTGCACTTGCCTATGTGTGGCGAGGGGAAAATTGAGTAAGATTTCTCCATTTTCGCGCGTAAGTCCTTGCGCTGAATATATGATACAGATTTGTGACGCAGTTCTATGTTAGTTTATGGAAGTAAAATTAGCGGGCAACAGGTGAAATATACGCGCCGCATTTATTTGCGGCACCGTATATATGTGATAGCAATACCGGACTAAAAATTGGCGCCCATTATGGTGATGAGCCCCATGGCATAACTGCAGAGGTAAGCTTTTGCTTAAGACAACTAGTCTTGTGCCTAGAGCAGCAGAATTTAAGGGTAAAGCATTTCTTGAGGGGTAATTATATGGCCTGATACATTTCCACTCCTATGCTCTCCATATGTTATTTTAATCATTTTATTACAATTCAATGAGATCCATGAGGCAAATATGAGCTAAAATTGTTGGGGGTGAGTTCTAGGAGCAAAAGTGATTACCCAGGGTCTAGGGCAGCACTGAATAACATTTCCAGGCTGGTATCTGAATTGTGGGGTATTGCTGAGCCCCTATTCTTTCTATGTTTTAACACATGGGACTCAAAAGGTTTTATATATATATATATATATATATATATATATATATATATATATATATATATATACTAACCTTTTTCTCTTTTTTTTAAGTTTAGTATACAGGATAATAGGCTGGAAGTGGAGTCAGGGTGACCTTTGGGTGGAATCTGTGTGTAACTCACTTGGAGTAAGTGTGTACCATAGGCACACTATGATTTGATGTATCTGGGCTGTTTGGGGCTCTTGCATGGATGTACCAACATCTGATACGCGAAAATATTACTACATAGTATAAAGTGCAGTGTTTCACACTTTTTTTGTCTACTAAAGCTAATTAGGGAAAGCTATGTAGCAGGTTTGGCCTTGTGAAGTCAGTCAGGTGTGTTTCCAGTTTTGAGATTTAGAAAATCCACAATTTCAGAGCTAAATTATATGAAAAAGATGCAAAATGAATATTGAAAATATACTGCAAAGTTGTTTTACTACACATAACATTTTATATTAAAATCTCATGGTGTTTACTGTCCCTTTAAAATACACAAAAACTGCCTTTATTGCATCATATAAGGTAACGTGGAAGGCAACAAAATAAGCTGCTCAAAAAAGTTTATTGCATGTTAATCTTCATGTATATATAATTTATACAAATGCCCACCCCAATATATATATATATATACAGGGAGTGCAGAATTATTAGGCAAGTTGTATTTTTGAGGATTAATTTTATTATTGAACAACAACCATGTTCTCAATGAACCCAAAAAACTAATTAATATCAAAGCTGAATAGTTTTGGAAGTAGTTTTAGTTTGTTTTTAGTTATAGCTATTTTAGGGGGATATCTGTGTGTGCAGGTGACTATTACTGTGCATAATTATTAGGCAACTTAACAAAAAACAAATATATACCCATTTCAATTATTTATTTTTACCAGTGAAACCAATATAACATCTCAACATTCACAAATATACATTTCTGACATTCAGAAACAAAACAAAAACAAATCAATGACCAATATAGCCACCTTTCTTTGCAAGGACACTCAAAAGCCTGCCATCCATGGATTCTGTCAGTGTTTTGATCTGTTCACCATCAACATTGCATGCAGCAGCAACCACAGCCTCCCAGACACTGTTCAGAGAGGTGTACTGTTTTCCCTCCTTGTAAATCTCACATTTGATGATGGACCACAGGTTCTCAATGGGGTTCAGATCAGGTGAACAAGGAGGCCATGTCATTAGATTTTCTTCTTTTATACCCTTTCTTGCCAGTCACGCTGTGGAGTACTTGGACGCGTGTGATGGAGCATTGTCCTGCATGAAAATCATGTTTTTCTTGAAGGATGCAGACTTCTTCCTGTACCACTGCTTGAAGAAGGTGTCTTCCAGAAACTGGCAGTAGGACTGGGAGTTGAGCTTGACTCCATCCTCAACCCGAAAAGGCCCCACAAGCTCATCTTTGATGATACCAGCCCAAACCAGTACTCCACCTCCACCTTGCTGGCGTCTGAGTCGGACTGGAGCTCTCTGCCCTTTACCAATCCAGCCACGGGCCCATCCATCTGGCCCATCAAGACTCACTCTCATTTCATCAGTCCATAAAACCTTAGAAAAATCAGTCTTGAGATATTTCTTGGCCCAGTCTTGACGTTTCAGCTTGTGTGTCTTGTTCAGTGGCGGTCGTCTTTCAGCCTTTCTTACCTTGGCCATGTCTCTGAGTATTGCACACCTTGTGCTTTTGGGCACTCCAGTGATGTTGCAGCTCTGAAATATGGCAAAACTGGTGGCAAGTGGCATCTTGGCAGCTGCACGCTTGACTTTTCTCAGTTCATGGGCAGTTATTTTGCGCCTTGGTTTTTCCACACACTTCTTGCGACCCTGTTGACTATTTTGAATGAAACGCTTGATTGTTCGATGATCACGCTTCAGAAGCTTTGCAATTTTAAGAGTGCTGCATCCCTCTGCAAGATATCTCACTATTTTTGACTTTTCTGAGCCTGTCAAGTCCTTCTTTTGACCCATTTTGCCAAAGGAAAGGAAGTTGCCTAATAATTATGCACACCTGATATAGGGTGTTAATGTCATTAGACCACACCCCTTCTCATTACAGAGATGCACATCACCTAATATGCTTAATTGGTAGTAGGCTTTCGAGCCTATACAGCTTGGAGTAAGACAACATGCATAAAGAGGATGATGTGGTCAAAATACTCATTTGCCTAATAATTCTGCACTCCCTGTATATATATATATATATATATATATATATATATATATATATATATATATATATATATAATTATGTCCCTTTAAATGCATTTTATTATTTCATGAACACTATAACAACCCCATATATAAAGCAAATGTAGTAATTGTCCTACTGTTATATTCTGAGTGGAAATATTATTCCCCATATTATTAATTAACTAGATCTTGGACATCTCATTGCCAACAGCAGGAAAGCGTATTTTTTTTTACCATTTCGTCTCCAGCAATTGTCATTTGTGAGATAGTGACAGGCACGTGTGGCTTTAATGGCAATAACACGCTGCATGGGTTCAGCTATCAGCAGGTGTCTTGTTTCTAAGCATTTTTCAAATAAATAATTGCCACCTGGCAATTTTGACCCCCTGGACTTATATGGAATAGTGAGAGCAGGTGTAAATAGTTTGCATACACTCCCCTAACAAGCTAGTATCTGCCTGCACATAAAAAACAGCTCTACAGCATCACAATGTAATGTCTTTGGTAGATCCTAGGTTATTAGGTGTTTTGTCTCCCTTATCTAGGCCTTCTTCTAATAAGAGAGAGACCATATTATTTATTTATACAGCACAATCATATTCTGCAGAGCTGTAACAAGAGATATGGAAAATACATGAGATTTATGGTAATTCAAATATAAACCTACTGAAACATAAGAGTTAAGAGGGTTATTCTTTTTCTAACAAAATAAATACAATACCAAATATTTTATTGTGTAATACTACATAATTCCGAGATATTTAAAATAAAAATCCTGATTGCATTTTCATATCTTGAAGGTATTGGTAAAATAATAATACATTTAATTTCTGTATAACTGTATTAAATAATAACACAAAACACAGAGAGAAGGGTTTAGACCCAATAGGGCCAATTTTATTGAACAGTCAGAAGAATATTCCTCTTTAAACATATGATTAGCAAATTAAAGGTGGCAGCAATCAGGTCCTAAATGAACCCCTGCATTGATTGTCATAGCACAGACCTGCTGACAGAGAAGACCTACAATGCCCCCAGTCAAGGACTAAATAGGAGCTCTTCATCTCACCTAATCCCCAAAGAAGGGCACCCCAGGCTCCCCTTGTCAATGGCCATCACTCAACTAACTTTCCTGCCCCCCCCCCCATCACTTGGGGCCTGGTGCCACTGCACCTGCTGCACTAATGGTATTTTTACGGTTGCCCCTGATTTGAAGTATAGAGCCCCAAATAGATGTCGGACTGCACTTAGCATTCTCTTGGCAATTCTGTTTAACCATGGATTTGTAATACCAGATTGAGAGTTAAATTTAGCGAGCTAAACACTCTGCGCTACCAATATTGCTCTTCTTGTAATCTGGGCCACAATATGCATTTCCTTAATCTGAGACTGGATCTTTTTCATTAATAGTTCAAATAATCTATATGCAAACTAATTTCCACAGTAAATGGGGCCTATCTATCAAGCTCCGAATGGAGCTTGAGGCCCCGTGTTTCTGGCGCGCCTGCAGGCTCGCCAGAAACACCAGTTATGAAGCAGTGGTCTAAAGACCGCTGCTCCATAACCCTGTCCGCCTGCTCTGATGAGGCGGACAGGAATCACCGGAATTCAAACCGATCAAGTACGATCGAGTTGATTGACACCCCCCTGCTGGCGTCCGATTGGCCGCGAGTCTACAGGGGGCAGCATTGCACCAGCAGCTCTTGTGAGCTGCTGGTGCAATGCTGAAAATGGTGAGCGTATTGCTCTCCGCATTCAGTGATGTCTGTTGGATCTGATCCGCACTGTCGGATCAGGTCCGACAGACATTTGTTAAATTGGCCTCAATGTTATAAATTTCTTAAAAATGCTTCTATCACAATTAAAGAGTGGCGAGGCATGTATATATAAAGTTGCTATACAAGATATACCCATGGAACACTCATGGAACATCTTTATCTTTGCTATGCATGCAATGACCATTGTTCATTTAAAAAAATGAAGTTGGGGCATTGTGGGTATATTGTGCATTTGCATTTGGTGGCATCGTGGGTAGAGGGCAGCAATACACTGCCTGCATTTACCATTGCACACAGCCCACTGCCCGTGCACGGCCAATTGCGAGAGAGCAGGGGCTGTCAATTTCCTTGGTCACAGAAGACCTTGGGGATTGAGAAATGTCACTTTAAAGTTGGCACAGTGGTTTAATAAGCAGTGGGTTAAGAAGGTACTCCATATAAGTAGGGCCAGAAACAAAGAGACTATGCTTATGTAGGACTTGAATCCTTTGCTCCTTGAATAAATCCAAAATATTTGATAAAAATACAGTAAAAAGAACCCCTTCGTAATGTGATAGAAAACAGCTAGGTTATTTATTGATGAAAGGTTAGGTCATTTAGTGAAACATATTTACAGTTGGACACATTTGTTTGTTCTAAACAGATGTTGAATACTTACAGAACATTAATCACTTGAATTTTGCAAACAGCTGTTAAAGGGACTTGAAACTGCTGGACCCAACTTTTCATAGAAGGGTTTCTGCTCACCATATTATTTTCCGACTGTGCTTGAAACTCTCTTCTGTGCTGTACTCTTATTAAACCCTTTACAAGTTCAGGTTAGTGAAGCTCCACATTTTTATAATGGAAACATCTATCTTGAACTTTCTTTGAAGAAAATGATGGAGACTAAGGAATCAGCAAATGTCATCTAGGAAATTGACAAATTATACAGTAGTTACTGGGGGAAAAAAACAACTTTATTTTAAAATTTGATACAGTTTTGAACAACAAAATTTGTCAAACAAATTATCTTCATTTACCTTAATACATGCAACAAATTTCTGCAAATCATTTAAGGCATAATGGGTGTAAAGACATTAAAGGGACATTAAACACTAAATACATTTCATGCCCCTCCCTCTAATTTTGTGTGCTGACATTTTTTAACTTAAGTTACTCAAGAGTTGCTGCACATGGCAAACACTGGAATGCAGTAAATAAGTACAATATTAAGATTTTACATGTTGTAAAAAATAAGGGGAGAAAAATGATAATGAGCAAATAAATAAGGGAGCCTGAAAGACTGTAAAAAAGTTTAGGCAAATAAGGGAAATCCCTGGAAATAAAGAAGGGTTTGTAACCCTACCTGTAGCTAACGTAGACTCCGATATTCAAACATTGACAGAGCAATGAGAAATGGCCTTTCTGGCCTCATCGACCTCGTAGTCCATCGATCTGTCGACATGTTCTAAAGAAGGGAGTGGACCCAGGAAGTGCCGACAAGGGGTGATGTGTCTCCCATAGGATACATCAGCTAAACATCGCAGACATCGCTGCTTGTCGACACATTCAGTGGGTGGGGTCTAATTGTAGTGTTTCTACACAGCACAGGCAGTGCACTCACTGAAACCAAACACGGTTTCTGTGTCAGAACACTTCAAATAATGCCTGTGTGACCTTACTTTCCCTAAACCTACACTAACTGCCTCACACTGTAAAGTCTTGCCACTGAAAAAGTGGCAAGACAAACTTTGCTGACACCCTACTTGCATCCTGTACTTGTGAGATAGGAATATATTGCACTGCTGTCGATGTATCCCAATCAAAGTACAGGTAACTCACCCTGGAATGCCTTGCTAACTCCCATAGAACTTCTACACCTATGTCATACTCTAGCTATAATCCATCTGGAAAGCCCAGCTAACTCCGTAATACCGCCTACACCCACGTAATGTGTTAGCTACCCTAGCTTGAAACACACAACTAATTCCCATGCCACATCTAGGACAAAGTTCAAAAGGTAAAATACTATTCAAATGTCAAATAAAGCAATTTTCCCTTCCCTACTGTCTATATCATTCATACTACACCAGCTGCAACCTTAGAAGCCAAAAAGCTGGCCAAAGGTTTTTTATGGCTTATGCCCAGACCACTTCTGCCCAGTTGGATGAAGACGTCTCCCGGTAGGGCGATCTTCAGGGAGTTAGTGTTAGTTTTTTTTTAAGGGGGGATTGGGTGGGTTTTAGAGTAGGATTGGTTGTGTGGGTGGTGGGTTTTAATATTGGGGGGGATTTGTATTTTTTTTTTACAGGTAAAAGAGCTGATTACTTTGGGGCAATGCCCTGCAAAAGGCCCTTTTAAGGGCTATTTGTAATTTAGTGTAGGGTAGGGCTTTTTTATTTTGGGGGGCTTTTTTATTTTGTTAGGGGGATTAGATTATGTGTAATTCGTTTAAAAATCTTGTAATTTTTTTAATTATTTTCTGTAATTTAGTGTTTGTTTTTTTGTACTTTAGATAATTTTATTTAATTTAGTTCATTTATTTAATTATAGTGTAGTGTTAGGTGTAATTGTAACTTAGATTAGGTTTTATTTTACAGGTACTTTTGTCTTTATTTTAGCTAGGTAGTTATTAAATAGTTAATAACTATTTAGTAACTATTCTACCTAGTTAAAATAAATACAAACTTGCCTGTAAAATAAAAATAAACCCTAAACTAGCTACAATGTAACTATTAGTTATATTGTAGCTAGCTTAGGGTTTATTTTATAGGTAAGTATTTAGTTTTAAATAGGAATAATTTAGTTAATGATAGTTATTTTATTTATATTTATTTAAATTATATTTCAGTTAGGGGGTTTAGGGTTAGACTTAGGTTTAGGGGTTAATAACTTTAATATAGTGGCAGCGATGTTGGGGGCAGCAGATTAGGGGTTAATAAGTGTAGGTAGGTTGCGGCGACATTGGGGGCGGCAGATTAGGAAATAATAAATAGTATGTAGGTGTCGGCGATGTTGGGGGCAGCAGATTAGGGGTTCATAAATGTAATGTAGGTGGAGGCAGTGTCCGGAGCGGCAGAATAGGGGTTAATAATATAATGTAGGTGTCAGCGATGTCGGGGGCGGCAGATTAGGGGTTAATAAGTGTTTAGATTAGGGGTGTTTAGACTTGGGGGTTCATGTTAGGGTGTTAGGTGTAGACATAACTTTTGTTTCCCCATAGGAATCAATGGGGCTGCGTTAGGAGCTTTATGCTGCTTTTTTGCAGGTTTTAGGTTTTTTTCAGCCGGCTCTCCCCAATTGATTCCTATGGGGAAATCGTGCACAAGCGTGTTCAGCCAGCTCACTGCTAACGTAAGCAGCGCTAGTATTGAGTTGAGATGTGGAGCAAAATTTTGCTCTACGATCACTTTTTTGCGGTTAACGCCGGGTTTGGAAAAACCCGTAATACCAGCGCTGTCTGTAAGTGAGTGGTGAGCATAAACTGCTCATTAGCACCGCACAGCCTCTAACGCAAAACTCGTAATCAAGCAGTTTATTTGCAGGTACTACAATATTTCCTGAATTTTTCCAAATGCAATATGGGTCCAGCAAACTAAAGCTTAATCAGGTAAATGCATGGATGGAATCATGGGTTTCCATGGGGGAGGTCATGATAGGTAGGACATTTTATGAATGTTCAGTAGTCTGGGTCAGGACAGACAGAGACATAGTGATGGGTATTTCATGTGCAGGGTCATGAGAAGTAGTAGTGTAGTAAATGTTTCATGCCTGGGGTCATGACAAGCAGTGGTGGTTTACTGGTGTTCCCTAGACAGGGTCATGATAGTGAAAAGTCACAGGTTTTTTTATGGATGAGATCAGTCAGGGTGCTTCATAAGTGGATAGTGGAAGTCATTACTTGGGCAGGGCAGTCTGGGACAAGGATGTTCCATGTTTTGCTTTATAAAGCCAGGACATTTAAATGACAGCACTGTAGGAGGGACAGTAGGGTAAAACTCCCACAAAATCTGCTTTGGGCGGCGTTGGTTAAGCAGTTCACAAGAACTGCTGGTGCAATGATAAATGCCGACAGCGTATGCTGTCAGCATTTATTGATCTTTATCGATGTGCGGTGGACATGATAAGCTACTCTTCGTCTTTAGTGAGTTAAGTCTGAGTGTTTTACTAGTCCAAGTGAAACAGACATTTGAAGTCACTATAAGCACTAAGGGAACCCAAGCTTCCAGAATGCTGTGGGCTAATTCTTAGTGAGAAGTGGGTGGAATAAGTAAGGGCCATGGGTGGATTCAGGCTATGAACAGGTGGGATGGAATCAGGATCTGGGAGAGGAATGGTAAAATAGCCTTTAAAACTAGAACATTTATATTGTGTAGTAGCTTGAAATTAGCAAAGTAACGCCTAGATTTAGAGTTCTGCGGTAGCCGTTAAAAGCAGCATTAAGGGCTCCTAACGCAGCTTTTGGCTGCCCGCTGGTATTTAGAGTCAGCCAGGAAAGGGTCTAACGTTCACTTTCCAGCCGCAACTTTTCCATACTGCAGATCCTCTTACGCCAATTGTGTATCCTATCTTTTCAATGGGATCTTCCTAACGCCAGTATTTAGAGTCTTGGCTGAAGTGAGCAGTAGACCCTCTACCGACAAGACTCCAGCCGCAGAAAAAAGTCAGTAGTTAAGAGCTTTATGGGCTAACGCCAGTTTATAAAGCTCTTAACTACTGCGCTCTAAAGTACACTAACACCCATAAACTACCTATGTACCCCTAAACCGAGGCCCCTCCACATCGCCGCCACTATAATAAATATTTTTAACCCCTAATCTACCGACCGCACACCGCCGCCACCTACATTATCCCTATGAACCCCTAATCTGTTGCCCCTAACATCGCCGACACCTACATAATATTTATTAACCCCTAATCTGCCCCCCCAACGTCGTCGCTACCTTACCTACACTTATTAACCCCTAATCTGCCGACCGGACCTCGCCGCTACTATAATAAATGTATTAACCCCTAAAGCTAAGTCTAACCCTAACCCTAACACCCCCCTAAGTTAAATATAATTTTAATCTAACGAAATAAATTAAATATTATTAACTAAAGTCTTCCTATTTAAAGCTAAATACTTACCTGTAAAATAAACCCTAATATAGCTACAATATAACGAATAATTATATTGTAGCTATTTTAGGATTTATATTTATTTTACAGGCAACTTTGTATTTATTTAAACTAGGTAAAATAGCTATTAAATAGTTATTTACTATTTAATAGCTACCTAGTTAAAATAATTACAAAATTACCTGTAAAATAAATCCTAACCTAAGTTACAATTAAACCTAACACTACACTATCAATAAATAAATTAAATCAATTAACTACAATTAAATAAACTAAACTAAATTACAAAAAAACCCACAAACCCTAAATTATAAAAAATAAAAAAGATTACAAGAATTTTAAGCTAATTACACCTACTATAAGCCTCCATATTAAAATAACAAAGCCCCCAAAAATAAAAAAACATCAGAACAGCCAATAGAATGCAATCTCAATCTGATTGGCTGATTAGATCAGCCAATCCGATTGAACTTGAATCTGATTTGCTGATTCAATCAGCCAATCAGATTTTTCCTACCTTAATTCCGATTGGCTGATAGAATCCTATCAGCCAATCGGAATTCGAGGGACGCCATCTTGGATGACATCATTTAAATGAACCTTCATTCGGCGAGTAGGCGTTGTGGAAGAAGGATGGATCCGTGTCGGCTGGAAGAAGATGGCTCCGCTCCGGATGGATGAAGATAGATGTCTACCGGTCCAGATGTCCTCTTCTGCCCAGATAGGATGAAGACTTCTGCCGCTCCGGATGCCCTCTTTTGGTCCATCGGTGCCCAGCTGGGTGAACACGACTCAAGGTAGGGAGATCTTCAGGGGGTAGTGTTAGGTTTATTTAAAGGGGGTTTGGGTTAGAGTAGGAGTATGTGGATGTTGGGTTGTAATGTTGGGGGGTGGTATTGTGTTTCTTTTTTACAGGCAAAAGAGCTGATTTCTTTGGGGCATGTCCAGCAAAAAGCCATTTTAAGGGCTGGTAATAGAGCTATTAACTTTTTTTAATTTAGATTAGGGTAGGGAATTCTTTGTTGTTTTATTAGGGGGCTTAGAGTAGGTGTAATTAGCTTAAAATTCTTGTAATCTTTTTTTATATTTTGTAATTTAGTGTTTTTTTTGTAATTTAGTTTAGTTTATTTAATTGTAGGTAATTGTAGGTACTTGTAGTTAATTGATTTAATTTATTTATTGATAATGTAGTGTTAGGTTTAATTGTAACTTTGGTTAGGATTTATTTTACAGGTAATTTTGTAATTATTTTAACTAGGTAGCTATTAAATAGTAAATAACTATTTAATAGCTATTGTACCTAGTTTAAATAAATACAAAGTTGCCTGTAAAATAAATATAAATCCTAAAATAGCTACAATATAATTATTCGTTATATTGTAGCTATATTAGGGTTTATTTTACAGGTAAGTATTTAGCTTTAAATAGGAAGACTTTAGTTGATAATATTTAATTTATTTTGTTAGATTAAAATTATATTTAATTTAGGGGGTGTTAGGGTTAGGGTTAGACTTAGCTTTAGGGGTTAATACATTTATTTGAGTAGCGGCGAGGTCCGGTCGGCAGATTAGGGGTTAATAAGTGTAGGTAAGGTAGCGGCGACGTTGGGGGGGCAGATTAGGGGTTAATAAATATTATGTAGGTATCAGATTAGGGGTACATAGGTATAATGTAGGTTGCAGCGGTGTCCGAGCGGCAGATAAGGGGTTCATGTTAGGGTGTTAGGTGCAGACTTAGAAAGTGTTTCCCCATAGGAAACAATGGGGCTGCGTTAGGAGCTGAACGCTGCTTTTTTGCAGGTGTTAGGGGGGTTTTTTCAGCCCAAACTGCCCCATTGTTTCCTATGGGGGAATTGTGCACAAGCACATTTTTCCAGCTAGCCGCTACCGTAAGCAACGCTGGTATTGAGAGTTGAAGTATCGGTAAATATGCCTGTACGCTTCCTTTTTGGAGCCTAACGCAGCCCTTCAGAGAACTCTAAATACCAGAGTTGTTTAGAAGCAGCGCTACAAAAAAAAGACGCGTAGCTAACACACCCCTTTGGCCGCAAAACTCTAAATCTAGGTGTAAGTTTTTAATTGATTGCTGCAGTGATTTATGGTGGTTTTCAAGTTGTGTAGCAGGTATCATGTTAAGAAATACCCTTGCTTAGTCCAATTCTTTCAGTTTGTTCAGTAATTTTGATAAGCTCATATGTTTTAAAGAAAATCCCTTAAATCTGCCCTGTTATGGGAGCTTGAGGACTGGAGCTGAGAAACACTGGTACTCAAATGACAAAATGTGATTGGAAGAGATAAAAAGCAAACAGATTATTAGCTGCACTCTCTTGAGCCTTTAAATTCACATAATTAAAATGTAACATTTATATTTATCCTAAAACAATGACTTAGGAGTCAGTAGAAATGCATTTTTAAATACAACTCTTTAATGTTTCCCCTGTTTTCAGTTGTATAATCCCAACCAGAATGGTCCCCAGGGAAAGTGGATTTACTTATCAGTCTTCAAACTGAAATGCACTATTCAATGAGACTCTGAACAGCTTATTACTGTATTTTAGATTTGCAAAGGCAACTTTATCACTTGTATCCAGGGCCGTCTTTAATATTGGCTGGACCCTGGGCAAACATTTTCTTGCCCCCCCCCATGCAATTTCACTCTCCACTCCAACATCCCAAAAAACAACTAAATCAAATTTTTTTTTTTTTTAATTATTCGCCCAGCAGTGGATCATGCTTTTGAATGTGATTATACGTTATGCGACACAATGAGCTTTGTACCGCATGATGTTTATATACGTCCTATTGGGTAAAGGGGTTAAAGAGATTTGAATCACAACATTTTTCTTTCATGATTAAGATAGAGAACACAATTTTGAACAACTTTTTAATTTACTTCTATTATATATTTATCTTTGTTCACTTGATATCTTTTGTTAAAAAGCAGGGGCGTATGCTTAGGACGCGGACCGTTTTTGGAGCAGTATATGGCAGCATTTTTGCATGAATGCTATCCATTTACAAGAGCACTATATGGCAGCACTATTTTCTGCCATGAAGTGCTCCAGGTGCCTACCTAGGTAACTTTTCAACACAGAAAATCATAAAAACAAAGCAATTTTAATAAAAGAGGTCATTTGGAAACTTTTTTTAAAAAATGGTATATGCTCTCTCTGAATAACAAACGATTTTTTGGGGGTTTCATATCTCTTTAAAAGTTTCCCTTACTAAGGGCTCGATGATCTAAAGTTCTCTAGTCTGCTGAGATTAGCTAACAAGTTTTATAAGTACCATAAGTTTAGCTTTAGCTGTTTATTTGGTTATATAGGATTCTGGATGTGAAAGAGAGACTCGAACATTAAAATATGTTGCTAAAAAAAATATGTTTTGTTTGATTTCTCTCTATGCCAGCAAGTTTTTGATTATCAGGACCTATGTGTTTAAGCCCATCCCACAGGATTTCCTATGAAATTGCAGCTGATTGGTGGCTACATCTGTTTCTCGCCCTAACTGGCCAACACATCCTGCTCAGAATCTGCAATGTGTTATGGCTCTTAGCTAGGGTGGCCATATTGCCGCTTTAAAAAGGGACACATATGAAAAATACATATGTCAGGGTTGTTTGCAGGGCTGTTTAAAAAAATGTTTTGTATAAGAACCCTGACATGTATTTTTCATATGTGTCCTTTTTTAAAGCGGCAATATGGTCACCCTTAGCGGAATATCAGCTATGTTTAACCCTTGTGTTTCCTTTGGTGGTGTTTATTGTTTTCATCATCCTGTTAGCTGTTAACGAGGCTGTTGGTTAAAATAACATCTATTAGGTATTTAATGTCAGCACTGGCCTTTACAGGCAGGTAATCACAGCACCCTTCTCCAAATGTGTCCTCTTCTAGCAACTGTAGATTTAAAACAGTTTGATTGAAGACTCTCGACAGATGTATCTTTAAGCAACTTTAAAAAAAAAAGCAATTATTAAGGCTCTACGCGTTTCGGGGGATAAAACCACCTTTGTGAAGAGCTATTTAAATTCCAATAAAACAGCTGAATTTTAAAATAAAATCACCTGACACTTTACAAAGATTTTCAATTAACATTTAACTCAATTTCAAGTCTGTAGGAGGCAAAAAAATTAATAATTTTTGCATGGTTTACAATGAGCTCATTAACGACTTTTCCGTGCTGTACATGTGTAAAATACCTTTAATTACCCTTTTTTTTTAATTGTGTAAAACACCCATGTTAAATAAAATCATATGGATAATTTCAAAATATGTTGACTCTCATATTTTATAATGTACATATGAATACTGAATACATTAAATACTGAAATATTATATATAAAGTAAAATTCATAATTACATAAATGTTTTGTTTAAAACCATGAAGAAAAATAAAGAAAAACATAAAAGTTTAACTAATATGTATATTAAATTCTTTTTGTACACATTAAAAAATAATGTGCATTTCTACTACAGCTGAGTCAGACATAGGCTGACCATATTGCCGCTTTAAGAAGGAACACATATGAAAAATACATATGTCAGGGTTCTTATACAAAACATTTCTTTAAACAGCCCTGAAAACAGCCTTGACATATGTATTTTTTATATGTGTCCCTTTTTAAAGCGGCAATATGGTCAGCCTAGTCAGACACTGATGACTACAAGGTCTTTGTCTTGATGCTGGCTGGTGAGCCTCTGTGCTTTGGTCCTGTTGTATATATGTTTTGCGATAGGGCACATGTGACTGTTTTCTGTTGTATGTAAAATGTGGTGAATTTTCCATTTGCAGCTCACTTTTTTGTTTTACAATATGTAGGCAGAACTAATAAGCAGTCTCCCACTTGTTTTAGCCCTAAAAAGGTTAATTTTATGAGGTGTAAATGGGCCCATGCTTGTTCTCATTAGAGATTTTCTAGATGGGTTGCAGAGACAACAAAAGATATGGGTTCACAGAATAACTACTTTTAAATGTATTAGTGTAAGACTCACCTACCGGTGCTACAATAAAGACAGACTGGGCGACCAACTGCAGTGGAGGGCACAAATTAGATGCATGACATAAATGTTTTTCTAATGTGTATATTTATATATGTTTGCTGCCTAATGGCTGGAATGGGAGAGAACTCCCCTGAAACATAGGGAGACAGAGAGTACAGGTCAGCTAGAACATCATCTGGCTGAAATATAAAAATCCTGCACTCTGCAAAATTGTAAAACTTTAGCAGACTTTATAAAAGTTGGTTGAGCAGTAAGACTCACCTCCAGATGCCCAGTACCACATACATATATACTTGGCATAATTATACAGTATAGTGTGTGTTCATTTTCAGTGTGTAAATGTTTGGCATTATTATGCAGCACTGAGTGCTCACCATCAGTGTATAGGCACCTATCAACATTATATAGGGCAGCGTGCTCTGTTTTTTTTGGTGTATGAACCCTCAACATCATTATACACTGCAGCATATATGTTATCAGTGTATAAGCTTGAGTTGTACCAATCCCCTGGCCAAAATTTGCCAGTACTACACTGCAGGTTAATATATGTATATAAAAGAAGAAGTCCTGACTGACTGAATGGCTGACCGACTCATCAACTCCCAGCTCAAACCGTTTATCCTAGGAACATCAAATTTGGAAGTTACGTTGTTTTTATGACGTAGACACCCACTAAGGAAGGATTTTTGGAAATTACATCCCTAAGGGACCTTCTTTATGAGGATACCTATATCTCAAAAACCGACGATGTTACAGGCGTGAAAATTGGTATTTAGATTCTCCTTGAAAAATAAAGAAACACTTGTTTTACCATTTCCTCAAAATCCACTTAAAGGGACATAATACTCGTATGCTAAATCACTTGAAAGTGATGCAGCATAACTGAAAAAGCTGACAGGAAAATATCACCTGAACATCTCTATGTAAATAAGGAAGATATTTTACCTCACAATCTCCTCAGCTTATAAGAGTAAGTCCTGTGTAAAAAGTTATACTTCAGCTGCTGCCCAGCTGCAGGGAAAAAAAAGAAGGAAGAAATGAACAGCAGCCAATCAGCATCATCAGTGCTGAGGTCATGAACTCTTTTACTGTGATCTCATGAGGTTTTACTTAACTCTCATGAGATTTCATAGTAAACTTCATTAAACTGAATAGAAAAATAACATGAGTGTGCATGAGGCTCGCTCCCCTCAGACATACTGATTTGCTGCTTAAAGTCCTTTACAATGGGGTGTGAATACTTAGGACATTTTGAGGTAAAATATCTTCCTTTTTTACATAAAGATGTTCAGGTGATATTTTCTAGTCAGATTTTTACAGCTATGCTACATCACTTTCAAGTGTTTCAACATTTGGGTATCATGTCCCTTTAAGGGGGTTCAAAAGAGGGGGGCTGATTTATGAGGGTACCTAGATCTCAAAAACCGCCGTGGTTACAGATGTGAAAATTGGTATTTAGATTCTCCTTGAAAAATAAAGAAATATGTGTTTTACCATTTCCCCAAAATCCACTTAAGGGGGGTCAAAAGAGGGGGGCTGATTTATGAGGATACCTATATCTCAAAAACCGACGATGTTACAGACGTGAAAATTGGTATTTAGATACGCCTTGAAAAATAAAGAAACACGTGTTTTACCATTTCCTCAAAATCCACTTAAAGGGGATCAAAAGAGGAGGGCTGATTTATGAGGATACCTATATCTCAAAAACCGACAATGTTACAGACGTGAAAATTGGTATTTAGAATATCCTTGAGAAATAACAAAACACCTGTTTTACCATTTCCCCAAAATCCACTTAAGGGGGGGTCAAAATAGGGGGTTGATTTATGAGGATACCTATATCTCAAGAACCAACAATGTTATAGACGTGAAAAATGGTATTTAGATACTCCTTGAAAAATATAGAAAAATGTGTTTTACCATTTCCCCAAAATTCACTTAAGGGGGGTCAAAAGAGGGGGGCCGATTTATGAGGATACCTTTATCTCAAAAACCGAGAATGTTACAAACGTGAGAATTGGTATTTAGATTATCCTTTTAAAATAAAGAAACATGTGTTTTACCATTTCCCCAAAATTCACTTAAGGGGATCAAAAGAGGGGGGCTGATTTATGAGGGTACCTATATCTCAAAAACCGACAATGTTACAAATGTGAAAATTGGTATTTATATTATCCTTTTAAAATAAATAAACACATGTTTTATCATTTCCCCAAAATCCACTTAAGGGGGATCAAAAGAAGGGGGCTGATTTATAAAGATACCTATATCTCAAAAACCGATGATGTCACAGGCATGAAAATTGGTATTTAGATTTTCCTTGAAAAATAAAGAAACATGTGTTTGACCATTTCCCCAAAATCCACTTAAGGGGGGTCAAAAGAAGGGGGCTGATTTATAAAGATACCTATATCTTAAAAACTGACAATGTTACAGATGTGAAAATTGGTATTTAGATTCTCCTTGAAAAATAAAGAAACACGTTTCACCATTTCCCCAAAATCCACTTAAGGGGAGACAAAAGAGGGGGCTGATTTCTGAGGATACCTATATCTCAAGAACCGACAATGTTATAGACGTAAAAAATAGTATTTAGATTCTCATTTATAAATAAAGAAATGCATGTTTTAACATTTCCCAAAAAACAACTTAATTGGGGGTCAAAAGAGGGGGGGCTGATTTATGAGGATACCTATATCTCAAAAACTCACAATGTTACAGGCATGAAAATTGGTATTTAGATTTTCCTTGAAAAATAAAGAAACATGTCTTTTTCCATTTCCTCAAAATTCACTTAAGGGGGGTCAAAGGGGGGGGGGGCTGATTTATGAGGATACCTTTATCTCAAAAACGGACCATGTTACAGAAGTGAAAATTGGTATTTAGATTTTCCTTGAAAAATAAAGAAACACGTGTTTTACCATTTCCCCAAATTCACTTAAGGGGGGTCAAAAGGAGGGGCTGATTTATGAGAATACCTATATTTCAAAAACTGACAATGTTACAGACGTAAAACATTGTATTTAGATTCTCATTTATAAATAAAGAAGTACTTGTTTTAACATTTCCAAAAAAACAACTTAAGGGGTGTCAAAAGAGGGGGGACTGATTTATGGGAATACCTATATCTCAAAAACCAAAGATGTTACAGACGTGAAAATTGGTATTATGATTCTCCTTGAAAAATAAAGAAACACAGACTTGTTACAGACGTAAAACATTGTATTTAGATTCTCATTTATAAATAAAGAAGTACTTTTTTAACATTTCCCAAAAATCCACTTAAAGGGGGGTCAAAAGGGGGGGGGATTTATGAGGATACCTATATCACAAAAAACAAAGATGTAACTGGTGTGAAAATTGGTATTTACATTCTACTTTAAAAATAAACATATGTTTTATCATTTCTCAAAAATCTACTGAAGGGGGGTCAAAAAGGGAGGGGGGTGATTTATGACAATACCTATATCTCAAAAACCAAAGATGTTACAGACATGAAAATTGGTATTTAAAATACGAGAAGCACAGAGAATCAACGAAAACTAAAGAAGTTCATGTCAGCAAGTGTGCAACCCGAACGACACACACATGAGGGCACATCTCACTGCGAGAGGTCGGGTTTTTCACTATTTTTTACAAATCACAAAATCCATGCGAGCAAAGCCGCTGGCAACAGCTAGTTGTATATAAGGCTTAATATTTTTTTTACTTATGTGAACATTTATCAAGATGCATTTGCAGCTTCTGACAACTTGCAGTTAAGTTTTGCAAGAGTGAGTCTGCAACCACAAATTTAAGAAACAGCCTCTGCTTCTTATCCTATATGGCAGAGATAAATCACCTAAAATGTGTTTTTTCAGGGGATTGACAGGGCCCATTCTCTAGCAACTGGTTGCCCAAGAGCAGAGGTTATGATTGAACAACAGAGCTCTTCTGCCATCTTAAATGTTGCCAAGTCACAATTGCAGGGTTGCAGGTTCTCTGATTCAGAACTTTGCTGCCGCTTGATACATTTTATCTATTAGACATGCTAGTAACAGTCTAGCTATAATGGTGAAAAAGGAAAAAAATCATACTGCCTCCAGGTTGTTGTGTTTTATGTACCGTTACCACTGTTTGATTCATTACGCAGAGCCACCACTGATTTGCTATGTTGTGCAGAACAACCACTTTGTTATGTCATGGAGAAATTAACTCATTATAGCTATTATAATAACTCAGATTAACATTCAAGAATTTGATGTGAAAACAGAAATATATTGTATCTATCCTTATAGATAAAATAGTTATCTATAGCTACATTACACATCACTAGAGCATTTAGTTAAGGACTAATGAAAGGGTATCAAGGATTTTTGGCTACACAGGCAAAGACACAATTTGCCCCCCAAAGAAATGATAAAAATCATTTCTTTGGGGGGAAAATTGTGTCTTTGCCTGTGTAGCCAAAAATCCTAGCATCAGCCCTACACTGACTGGCAGGTGATTTTACATGCTTTGGCCAAAAAAATGTCTCAGTTGTAGAAAGGAACACAGAAGTATGTATACTGGGTGAAAATTGGAAGCTGGTCATTTTTTATACCAGCTGAATGATTTAATGCTTTACATCTCAACATCATACCTCCCAACATTTGAAAATTCAAAAGAGGAACAGCCCCCCCACTCCGCGGCAAAAATTTGAAACGTGGTCGGCAGGAGCACGGACGGGGCTTAAAAAAAATCATAAGACCAAAGTAATATAAATAAAATTCTAAATAAAGTCATATATTTTAATACTCTTAGGCAGCAAATCACACTTATGTACGGAATTAAGGTAGGAAAAATCCAATTGGCTGATTCAATCAGCCAATCAGATTGAAGCTCAATCCGATTGGCTGATCCAATCAGCCAGTCGGATTGACCTCACATTCTATTGACTGTTCCGATCAGCCAATAGAATGCGAGGTCAATCCGATTGGCTGATTGAATCAGCCAATCGGATTTTTCCTACCTTAATTCCGATTGGCTGATAGAATCCTATCAGCCAATCGGAATTCGAGGGACGCCATCTTGGATGACGTATCTTAAAGGAACCTTCATACGTCGGGTAGTCGTCGGGCCAGCAGGATGTTCCGCGTCGGAGGTCTGCAAGATGGAGCCGCAGTTGGATGAAGATAGAAGACACCGCTTGGATGAAGACTTCTACCGGATGGAGGACCTCTTCTTGCCCCGCTTGGATGAAGACTTCTACCGGATGGAGGACCTCTTCTTGCACCGCTTGGATGAAGACTTCTACCGGATGGAGGACCTCTTCTTGCCCCGCTTGGATGAAGAATTCGGCCTGGCTGGGTGAACACGGCTCAAGGTAGGGTGATCTTCAGGGGGTTAGTGTTAGGTTTTTTTAAGAGGGGTTTGGGTGGGTTAGAGTAGGGGTATGTGGGTGGTGGGTTTTAATGTTGGGGGGTTGTATTTTCTTTACAGGTAAAAGAGCTGATTACTTTGGGGCAATGCCCCGCAAAAAGCCCTTTTAAGGGCTGGTAAAAGAGCTGATTACTTTGTAATTTAGAATAGGGTAGGGCATTTTTTTTTTATTTTGGGGGGCTTTATTATTTTATTAGGGGGCTTAGATTAGATGTAATTAGTTTAAACTTCTTGTAATTCTTTTTTTATTTTTTGTAATTTAGTGTTTTTTTTTTTTGTACTATAGTTTAGTTTATTTAATTGAATTTAATTTTAGGTAATTGTAGTTAATTTAATTAATTTAATGATAGTGTAGTGTTAGGTGTAATTGTAACTTAGGTTAGGATTTATTTTACAGGTAATTTTGTAAGTATTTTAGCTAGGTAGTTATTAAATAGTTAATAACTATTTAATAACTATTGTACCTGGTTAAAATAAATACAAAGTTGCCTGTAAAATGAAAATAAACCCTGTTATCTACAATGTAACCATTAGTTATATTGTAGCTATCTTAGGGTTTATTTTACAGGTAAGTATTTAGTTTTAAATAGGAATAATTTAGTTAATGATAGTAATTTTTATTTAGATTTATTTAAATAATATTTAAATTAGGGGGGTGTTAGGGTTAGACTTAGGTTTAGGGGTTAATAAGTTTAATATAGTGGCGGCAGTGTAGGGGGGGCAGGATAGGGGTTAATACATTTAATATAGGTGGCGGCGGTATAGGGGGTGGGACATTAGGGGTTAATAGGTATTATGTAGGTGGCGGTGGGGTCCGGGAGAGGAGGTTTAGTGGTTAATATATTTATTATAGTTGCGGCGGGGTAAGGGCGGCAGATTAGGGGTTAATAAGTATAAAGTAGGTGGCAGCAGTGTAGGGGGGGCAGATTAGGGGTGTTTAGACTCGGGGTACATGTTAGGGTGTTAGGTGCAGACATTTCCCATAGAAATCAATGGGATATCGGACAGCAGCGAACATGAGCTCTCGCTGCTGTCAGACTCCCATTGATTCCTGTGGGATCCGCCGCCTCCAGGGCGGCGGATTGAAAACCAGGTACGCTGGCCCGGAATAGTGGCGAGTGTACCTGGTAGGTATTTGATAACTACCAAAAGTAGTCAGATTGTGCCGAACTTGCGTTCGGAACATCTGTAGTGACGTAACCATCGATCTATGTTGGACTGAGACCGGCGGATCGTATGTTACGTCACTAAATTCTACTTTTGCCGGGCTGTAGGGCTTGATAACTAAGGTAAATCAGCCTTGCCACAAATACGCTGCAGAATTCCAGCGTATTTGAGGTTGACGGCTTGATAACTACAGGCCTATGCCTTTAACAAAGGTAAAATCTCCTGTAGCATATCAGTGATATCACACACACTACATAGCATACACGTACACAAGCAGATACACACACACACTCACTATATAGCATACACTTATACATGCTGATACTAACACACACAATACATAGTATAGACACACACTACATAGCATACACTTAAACATGCAGATTCACAGGCACTACATAGTATACGCTTAGACATGCAGATACACACACACACACACACTACATAGCATACACTTATACATGGAGATACAAACACACACTACATAGCATACACATACATACAGATACACACACACACACTACATAGCTTACATCTATACATGCAGACACACACATATACACACTACATGGCATACACTTATACATGCAGACACAAACATACACACACTACATGGCATACACTTATACATGCAGATATATGACAAGGAGTGAAAATATACTCACAAGTGAGGCAGCACCAAAATATGCTAAGTGGCGCAGGCTGAGATCTTAACAGTTTCCCAGCAAACTGATCCTTGAGAGGATGTAGTGGCCCAGGTGTGCCAGGGATTGATCCAATAAAGCTCAGGCTTCCATGTTGTTAAGCACAATTTTTATTAAAAACAATATTAAAAACCATTGGGTATGTACATTACCCAAAATTATTACAATGCTTTTAACATTTTAATTATTTTGGGTCATGTACTGTACATACCCAATGGTTTTTAATATTGTTTTTTTAAAAATTGTGCTTAACAACATGGAAGCCTGAGCTTTATTGGATCAATCTCTGGCACACCTGGGTCACTACATCCTCTCAAGGATCAGTTTGCTGGGAAACTGTTAAGATTTCAGCCTGCGCCACTTAGCACATTTTGGTGCTGCCTCACTTGTGAGTATATTTTCACTCCTTGTCATACATACCGATGATTGCTTTTGCAGTATTACACTAGGAGGCGCCTTCTTTTTGTGATCCTCATTCATAGATACCTTGGATTTGCTGTTGTTTTGAAGGAGAAGAGCTGCCGTGATTAGAATCTTCTTTCCACTGCTGGAACACAAGTGTACTAGTACAGAGGACTGGAACTGAGACAGTCCCCTGACACACAGGAATATCCTACAAAGACTCAGATAAGACTAACCTTTTTGTGCACATTTTGTGTATCATTGTGCATTTTGCATTCATCCTTTTAATGTGTCTATATCTGTTATTTGAATTTGTATATTCAATGTGATAAGTCAATCTTATAGGATATTTTATTTTTTATTATCAGGTTCAGCTAGTCCAGCGCCCCCTAGAGTTGGAAACAAGTATGTCACCAACAGATTGTATACATGCAGATACACACACACACTTATACATACAGATACACACACACACTACATAGCTTACACTTATACATGCAGATACACACACACACACTACATAGCATACACTTATACATGCAGACACACACTTACACACACTACATGGCATACACTTATACATGCAGATACACACACACACTTATACATACAGATACACATACACACTACATAGCTTACACTTATACATGCAGATATACACACACACTACATAGCATACACTTACACATGCAGATACACACACACTACATAGCATACAATTATACATGCATATACACACACAGACACACACTACATCATATATGGGTATCTGTAATTCATTGTATGGGGTCCTGGGGTTGGCAAGCACATTAGCTGGCAGTCTGAGGCTGCCACTGTTCATTACCCTGGTGTTAGCACTGCTCATCATATAAAACTGAAGGCATGCTAGTATGATCACCAGGGGTTAGACGTCATCACTACCAGAGGTTAGAGGTCACCATTACCTGAGGTTAGAGGGTATACAGCCTTCTTACTCCTGCTTAACCCACACACCATTTCTTTTCCACAGGGAATCTAACAGGTATCTAACCCTGGGAGAGAAAAGCCAGCTGCTTCTGAGTATGGGCCCAATAGGATATTTTTTTTGTAATGCATGGGGCAATGCAGGACAGATGGCATGCAACCCAGGACACTGGTACAGACTCCCAATTATCGCGGGACAGTTCCAATTTTAGGGGTCTGTTCCGCTGTCCTGGGTTGCTTGCCCACATTTTAAATGTTTGCCGTGGGGGGGGGGGTTGTCCCTCTTTGAATTTTGATATGTTGAGAGGTATGCAGTTGGGGAGTATGCAAAGATTAACACACCACCTCGAAACCTGCCCACTGTTTGTTTGGGTTACTAGTGCTAAAACAACATTTTTCAGTTCAATTGTCCCTTTAGTAGCAAGGTTTTGTTTTTTTGCAACTGGTGGTGTGAATCAAAATACTTACAGCACCAATAAGTACAGCAGAATACCATAATCAATAAATGCAGTAACACTTGCTTTGAATTTCAAATGAACAATAGTTTTTTGTTTGTTTTTCAAACGTTTCCTTTCATTTGCTTTCCCCTGTTTGATGTAACAGTCATTAGTCATTGTATATTTATGTAATGTGACCTTTTTTACATGCTTAGTAGGTGCTGGTGCCTCTGAAAATCTGCACGTATAAAATATTGCACAATTTGATAATGGAAGTAAATTTCAAAGTGAAAATTTGTTTTTAAATTGTTTGCTCTGTCTGATTCATGACCAAAATGTAATTGGCACTGAAAACAAACATTACAAGTTAAAATGAAATGATTGATCTAGCCATAAAGCTGAAAGTAGATGCATTTTTTACTTTTTCTTACACAAACCTTTCTGACAGAGCCGGACTTGGAATAAAAAGCAGCCTTGGAAATTTGAAGACCAACCCTAATTTTCCTTAAATCTGTAGAATGCACACGCCCCATTTGTTTTGGGGATCCTTGGGATGCTCCTTCCCCAATATTTTATTTTCCGAATTCAATTATTTTAGTTTGTAATACAATTCCAAAATGTTATTATATAAGCTTTCCACAATCCAATTCAACCCATGACTCCTTTCAACTTGTGAAAATGATAATCCATGGGGTATATTTAAATAGCAGCAGATGCTGCTTTTTCTGCGCAAGCCTTCAGGCTTGCCGGAAACAGGGGTTATGCAGATTGGCTGAGAATGTGCAGGGGGCAACATTGCACAAGCATTTCTTGCGAAATGCTTGTGCAATGATAAATGCAGACAGTGTATGCTGTCAGCATTTAGCGATTTCCGGGGCGGACATAATTCGCTATAGCGAATCATTTTCGCCCGGGGTTTGGTAAATCTACCCCATAGTGTTATCTGGAGAAGACAATTTAAACAGTGTGTCAACCTGTCTCATGATGTGACTTGAATAAACACTAGAAACCATTCAAAGGAGGTATTCAAATGGTGCATGGTCTACTAAATAAAAGTTTACAATGAAATACTTTGTGGCCTTAAAGGGACATGATACCCAAATCTTGAAGCACTTGAAAGTGCTGCAGCATAGCTGTAAAAAGCTAACTAGAAAATATCACCTAAACATCTATACTTAAAAGAGGAAGATATTTTACCTCAAGATTTCTTCAGTAGCCATATCCCATTGTAAATGGACTTTAAGCAGCCAATGAGGATTCTAGTCCCAAGACTAAAAAGGAAGCGTGCAACTGGCATGTGTAGGCAGGCACAGTCATGTTATTTCCCTTCTCATTTTAAGGAAGTCTGCTATAAAATCTCACAAGATTTCAGTGATATCTCATGAGATCACAGTAAAGCAAAGTATGAACTCAGCACTGCTGATGCTGATTGGATATTGTTTTTGTTTTTCAACTTACAGATGGACAGTAGCTGAAGTATAACATAGAGATCTTCATGTGATATTTTCTTGTAAGCTTTTTACAGTTATGCTGCATCACTTTCATGGGATTTAGCATATAAGTGTTATGCTCCTTTAATACATATAAACAATAGAGGTGATATGTTTGCATTTCCCCACCAGCAGCACTTCCCCCTTATATTTTAGCTGGCCAGCCCCGGCTACTGAGGCCTACCAGGAAATCTCCTGGTGTCCTAGTAGGTCAATCCAGCCTGCTTTCTGAAAGCTGATCTAAATGGCATACTCATCTGTTCTTACAGTCTGGTGCAATTTCATGCACACTTCAAGAAAATATTAAAGTAACTTTTTGAAAAGCATTTGCACACAAGTGACAGTGACAGATGTAAGATCTCCCCTACATTGAGGGTGACCCTTTCTAAGTAGGAAATAAGTTGCATTTGTTCATACTTTGGTCATTTTTATCAGTCTTTCTCAAACGGCTGGATGAGACACTGCATATCCATTGCTACTGATATGGAGGACATGACCTGTGAACCAATCATCAAAAGCTATACATATGAATCCATCAATAACATTCCATGTCCTGCTCAGGAATGGCACAGGATCATGCCTGAGAACTTAGCTTTATAGGGTTTAAATAAAAAAGATACCTGTGAAATTAGCTTTGGAGCCAATTAATTTAGCTTAGACTATATTAGACCTGAGCAGCATGATTGACAACCACTGCTTTATGTTGCTTGAGATTAGAAAGATTGCAAAAAGAGCATTGTGTTAAGATTCATAGTTTGCATCGCTTGCTGTGAGCTTGGACAAACAAGGTCTGTAAGCAAGAAACCTGTCTGTCTTAGTTTAATAATATAAATGGTATAACAAATGAGCATTTAAATTATTTCTATTATCTAATTACCTCTTGCATACCCATAGCCAGTTGCTGTGTCATACATCTGCACTTCCACTTTCCTACTTCATAAACCAGACTTTGGCCCCTATTTAACAAAGGTCTTGCGGACCTGATCCGACAGTGCTGATCAGGTCCGCAAGACCTCGCTGAATGCGGAGAGCAATACGTTCTCCGTATTCAGCATTGCACCAGCAGCTCACAAGAGCTGCTGGTGCAACGCCGCCCCCTGCAGACTCGCGGCAGCAAGGAGGTGTTAATCAACCAGATCGTACTCGATCGAGTTGAATTGTGGCGATTCCTGTCCGCCTGCTCAGAGCAGGTGGACAGGGTTATGGAGCAGCGGTCTTTGTGACCGCTGCTTCATAACTGCTGTTTCTGGCGAGTCTGAAGACTCGCCAGAAACACGGGCCGTCAAGCTCCTTTTGGAGCTTGATAGATAGGCCCCTTTGTGTAGTCTCTCTTGCTTTAAAGGGACAGTGTACTTTAATATTTTCTCCTTTTTAATGTGTTCCCAATTACCCATTGTACCTACTGAAGTGTATTTAATTTATACAGATAGCGCCTTCATCTTTATTTTCTCATTTGTAATAGCTCACTTTGCCTATAATATCCACTCATACTGAACAATTCTAAACTTAAGTTCTGGTTACAAAAAAGCATGTAAACAAGAAGGTTTAGATAAAATAATGCTCCCAGTGGGGGGTGTGACAAAGTGGTACTAAAATGTTCTGTTTTCCATTGTTCTCTCTAAAGGCCTTATAAACTAAAGGTCTCTGGGTTGGAGAGATTTTTAAAGAATGCTCACCAGTACTTCCATTTCCATGGTGGAATGATCAAAAGCCACTGCTACCCTGAAAAAATTGTTTCACTAAGGGGCGTATGCTGCATTTTCATATAGGGAGGAGATGCATAAATTACAAAAATCAAAAATGTAATTTGTATATTAAATATCTTACAAAAAGAATAATTGAACCATTCACACAAAAATACACAGAAAAAAGTGTATTGTTAAGGTGCATCAAAAATCGTAACAAAATTCTTTGCCAAAAATCATATTTTATCAAAAACAAATTTTTTTCATGTAAATTACACATGAATAAGTCTTATTAAATATGCACAGCATAAATCGTAATTTGAGTGCACTGGAAGCACAAAAAACACACAGAAATTTGTACTTATCCGTACAAAATACAAAGCTTAATTGTTTGTTTTTTTCTATAAAATGGGCTGAACATGGGCATTCCATGGGCGTATATGAAATTGTCTTTCTAATCCCAGAGTAATTCTGTAAAGATTTTCACACTACAGACCCTAATATAAAAACACATGCATACGAAAATATAGGTGATTGTAAGATGCTATACACAGAAATCAGGACTTTTTAAAGTGCGTTCCCTGCTCATGGAGTGAAAGGTCCCTGGATCTCATACAGCCGAACTAAGCTCTGATTTGCTGAGAGTGACATTATACCACACATAATTTTAGCTCTGTATTTTAAAACATCAGTGATGTCTCCAGAAATGAAATATAGGGGGCACTTTCCTGGGTGCCAACCTATATTTTATGGGTGGAGTTGCAATGAGATGGTGGGGCTGAGTGTTCAGTAGGAGGTAGCGGACATGTCATGGCTGTAGCCAGGTGTAGCTTGGGGGACTGGGCAGAGTGGTGGTGGGAAAACTATAGATGATCACATTTAGGG